>NC_085141.1:51374543-51626200 GCF_024139115.2 Armigeres subalbatus | reverse complement strand
AGGATAATGAGGGGATGAAATGAAAATATTCTATAAATTGGAAAAAATATATTAAGCTCGTTTAGTGAATATTATCTAATTTATATTTCGTATTCACAGATTTCGTTACTTTTGCAGATGTATTTCGACCACAACTGTGTGGTCGAAATACGTATCTGCAAGATAACGAAATTAACTGGTGAATTAATGACAGTACTTAATTGTCTTAGAGGTTTCATAATTGATTTAAAGAAAAAAAAACTTATAGATTTTAAAGAACTTTCAATGAAAGTTAAAATTTTATTATTTTTCAGGTAAAACTTTGAAATCTCCTCAAATAAGTAAATTGGCCACGAAATTTTCTGCCTTGTTTAAGGTAATTTTATATTTAGTAAAATTGCTTCCACTTGATTGCTTTAATGATAATTCTTCTTTTTACTTCCTTCGATCTCTAAATATGTATAAGTACTTTTTTTATTTTGTTTTAAAACAAATTTTATTTGTTTGGTTGTTTTTTTTTAATTTACTCTAGAGAATGCTTCTGAGTGAAATACAGGTAATTCTGATATAATGTACATTTGATTTCAAAGTTGTACTTATATAGAATTGTATGTTATACGAAGCATGAATAATCGTCCTTATTTTCTACTACTTAAATGCTTTTCTTCTATGTACTTTATGTAGATTTTTTTCAAATAAAGTTCATGGCAGTGTGCAACAGCTTTTCTTGTGACAATTTTCAAACTTGTTAGTTATTAAGAAAAATTACTCAAATTTAATTCTTTTTATTATCTGTAAAAGGGATGGAGTTGTATGACTAAACTGTGAAAACAGAGTTTGCTCAGACACTGATGATTAAACCAATTAAATAAACAAAAAATAAACATAAAATTTAATGGCACTGTTTGTATGAAAATTTATAAATAGTGTATCTGTGATCACTAACGAAGTTAAACGATGAGTGACTCACCAAATTGATTAATTTCTACTGATATCTAATTATATACAACATTTTTCTAAAAACTAATATCCCGCCTAATATTTAAACTAATATTTAAAAAAACCTGGAGAAATTCTGAAGGAATTCCTGGAAAAATTTCTAAAGGAGTTTCTGGAGAAATGAAGATTTTTTCAGAAATTAATTTAAAATTTCTTCGAAATTCCTTCGGGTTTTCTTCAGATTCCTTTCAGATAGAATTATTTTGTATGGTTTTAACAAATAAATTCTCATCTGAAATTTAGTGGGAGAGTTTTGCTGTACTAAAAATGGAATAGTTTGATGGATTTCTGGACGAATTTCCGAAGAAATTTCCGAGGAAATTCCTGAGGGAATATTGAAAGGGCTTATGAAGGCTGTTTCGTCCAGGGTAATGACCCTACGTTGTGTTTAACTTGATGGATTCTCCGGGCGACGATGATGAAGGCAAACTACTGATTAACGGTTTCTATTGATTATTACCTCGAGAGGCAGCGCAGCTCGGAGGTTACGATAACGATACTGTACAGAAATTGATAGAGTCGCCTTTTATAGGCGACTGTTAGTGCAAAGGCAATTACATAATATTATAACTATTGGGGCTGCACAAACATTCAAATTTAAATTTAATTGACTTACAGCGCCAATCATGCACATAAAGCAGTTGGCGCTAGAACAGTGAACATAAAAAGTGACACAAAATAAAGGCACACGCCGCAATTGTTAGGCTTCAACAGCAGTTAGCTAGCGCAGATCGCAGATCAGCGTGTCACTAGTTGTCTCTTCTGTTGTTCTTATGCAAGCAAATAGTGACGTCACTATTTGGTGCTGTATAAGAACAACGGGAGAGAAAGAGAATCTAGTGAACGCTGCGCTGATCTGCGCCACCTTGTAAAGTCTAGCTGACGACGATGAGACAGTTCGCGATCGAACAAAGGCATTTACAACTCATGTTTGAAGGAATTTTCGATGGAATAGTAAAATATTTCTTGAAGGAATTTATCAATATAAAACGGATTTTTTTTATGGAACCTCTAAAGGAATTCTCGAAGGTTTTTCTAAAAGAATTTCCAAATTAGTTAATTTCCGAAGAATTTTCCGATGGTGTTCCCGAAAAAAAAGTAGAATTCATGAAATTGTTAAAGAAATGTCCGAGGAATTTCTGAAGGAATTTCTTGAGGAATTACCAAAAAAATCTGGAAAAGTTTCTGAAAAATAATGAATTTGTTGGAAATATTCTTTAAGAATTCTCATCGGATTTTTTCAGGAATTCTAAAATAATTTCTAAAGAAATTCCTAGGTATTTCTGGGAGTTCCTATAGGAATTGCGGTGGAATTTCCTAGAACTCCTGAATGAATACCTAAAAAAATAGAAAAATTTCTAAAACAATTTCTGAAGAAATTATGTGTGAAACTCGATTATGCATATGCACAACATGTGATAGATTTAGTTCGGAAAAAGGAATTGAGGGTAACTGCCCTTCGGTGGGCTTTGATCCCACGACCCCAGTACGCCAGATAGGTGCTTCCCTACTAAGCTACAAGGACCTCCGTCGTTCTCCGCAGCTTAGCGGTACTGATAAAACCAAATTCAAAGACCGGACCACCAGCCAAACTCTCGCAATACGTTTAGAACTATCAAATAAGGAATGGTACGGCAACGGCAAATTTGACAGTTAGCCCATATATTTTCTGTCAAATTTTTGCTCTGTTGCTGTTCCGCCTAACATTGTGTTTGGCTTAACTCTCTCATATGTATTTTGTCACATGCCAACCAAGTAGGATGAGTATTATACAACGGTTCCTACACTGTTCATCAGCAACGGCGCCTAATGAAGTAGGGTGTGAGGTTGTGCCAGGGTCGGATCCCGACCCGGCACATAAGTGAAGACAGATTGCCACTCGAGTTCAGTTCATTCAAAGTTAATTGCCTATATGCCAGGTATTGCCACCCGAGTGGAAATTAATTATATGTCTGAACTCGATTATGCATGCGAAACATGTGATAGATTTAGTTCGGAAAGGTATTGATGCAACCGCCCCTTCGGTGGCTTTGATCACACGACCCCAGTACGCTAGACAGGTAGCTTTCTAAGCTACGAAGGACCTCTGTCGTCTCCGCAGCTTAGGAAATTCCTCGCAAATTTTCCAAACCAAAAAGAAATCTCTGAACGAATTCTCGAAGAAATATTCGATGGAATTTCCGAAGGAGTTTCCAAAATATTTTCCTAGGTAATTCTGAAGGAATTACGGAATGTGCTTATGCGGGGAATTTTCAACAGAATTCGTAAATGGATTTCTAAATAAATGATTATAGAGTTTCGAAAGAATTCCAAGATGAAGTTCTGAATTCTGAAGTAATTCTTAAAATTTCTCTTTAATTTTGAAAGAACACCCAGAAGAATTAAAAATAAATTTTTAGATTCATATTCGAAGTAACTTCCGGAGGATTTTGCAGGAATCTCTAAAGAGTTGAAGGAAGTCTTAAAAAAATGTCCAAAGGAATTCTTGGAGTAATCTAAGAGATTGTTGTTGGTCCTAAGGTCTTCCTAGAAATGGTTGGGAAAGTTTTGAACATATTTCTGAGGAAGTTCCGGGGATGGAAGGTTTTTCTAAAGAATAACTGGATCTGTATCATGGAGATGTTTTTAAAGAATTCTCTAGGAATTTCTCTAAGGAATTCCTGGATTTTCTTCAGGGAATTTTTGAGGAGTTTTAGAATGATTTACTGTTAAATTCAAGAAGGAATTCTGGACAATTCCAGAAGGAGATTTGAAGAAGTTCTCGAAGAATTCCGAGAAATCTAGGAATGTGTAGGAAACTCCAATAAGTATTTCTAAGAAATTTATTTGGAATTTCTTCCTAAAATATTTAGAAACGCTTTCAAACATGCGTTCGGAGCGCCCTTCGAAAATTCCTTTAGGAATTCTTTTTGAAATTCCATTAAAAATTTCGATGGAAATCTTTGAGGAATTCTCTAAATTCAGTTGAAAATTTATTCAGGAATTGATTCTTAATTCCTACCTTAATGACATTAACAGATTCCTGCAGGAACTCGTCCGTAAATTCTTTTTTCAGAGGTTTCCTCTGGGATTAATTAAAAAAGATTTACATATCAATGTGATAAAATTAGATTTCATAAGATGATGTGATCCCTACTTGAATGCTCATGACCGTTCACTATTTTTATAATTACTTGATTGGGGGTTACGGTACGTTATATCGAAGATAACCTGTAGCACCACAATGTTTTTACCAATATTTTCTGAAATTTTCAACAAATTTTTTCTGGTCATTTTGAACAGATGGTGGTATTTTCCGTTCAGAATATTAACGAGAATCATTTAGATCTGAAATTTAAGAAAAAATATGCGAAATAAAATAGCAACACTTTGGAACTTTGGACCCATTTTAGTTCGATTGAGTCAGTTGCTCAACTAACAAAGAAAGTGAAGTTGTGCAAAACGACGAAACAGAATTTGTTATCGGTAATTTAGCAGAAATGGGTCGAGTGCAGATAGTCCTTCGAAATAGATTGTAAAATGAAATGCTACGATGATGCAGGTTCTTTTCAGTGCAATCGGTCCCAAAGGCTTCCGATTCATACCGTAGATTATAGAAAATTCCAATAATAGGCACAGTTGATAGGATGCATTTCTTAATGTAGAAGTAATAAAATCTTTATGTATTTATTGTACGGTCCCATAATTGATATCATGATGTCTGTTCAGAAATTGTTTGATCCATTTTATTTCAATTTGTCGTTATACATTATGCGAAATAAAAATAGCACAACCATGTTTTTCACTAATATTTTATGAAATTAAGAGAGATGACGAAATATTCAGTTCAGAGTGTAAGCATTACATTGATATTAATGCGGACCACGTCTTAAGCTGAAAAATTCATGAGAAAAGGTACGATAAAAATAGCAACAATTAGTTTTTCATCAGTTTGCTAATATTTTAGCAAAATACATGATAGTACTTTGTGATGCCAGTACGCGTCATTCTTTTGAATAACTTCAAAATTTACGTCAAGTACGAGTTTGTACAATCCCATTGAATTCCACCACTTAATTATCTTGACAGATACGTATTTCGACCTCAACATTAAGGCCGTCTTCAGTGTCTGTACTTGACTCGACTAAGTCGAGTATCTGTCAAGATCAGGGCTTGGATGAATGAAGCAATGAAGATGATGACCGATGTTTCAGCACCAAATATACCCGAGGAAGGTAGCTTCATGAGAGACATTTAAAGTGCTTCGAAGAATGCTTCCGCCCATATAGCACTGCTTTTTATGAACCAGCTGGAGAGTGAAACAACACCCGCTAGTGCAGAGAATATTTAACTCTCTTGCCTCACTTATACTAGTTGCGCATTTCAGTTGGAATGAATGTGTGAAAGAGAGGTATAGATGAATCTCTCTTTCGCCATACGGTTTTGTATTCACACAACACTCACTCGCATCTGAAACACTGCCGATGAACGAAGGAACCATCCTCATTTCACATGCCCTATCAACGATGCCTCCTCGGCAGTACCCGGCTTTGAAGATGCCACGTTCAAAACTCCATTTTCAATGTATAAAACGAATTTTGTATTTCCTTTCCCTTGTTCGTGCAGCCAGCAGCATGTCGTCGAGCGCACATCAATCGTGCACCGAATTTAAAACCTCACTGCGGGCTAAAACGAAGCATTCGTTCGTTTTGAACGAATTTTCAAGGCCTGTCAAGATACAATTAAGTGGTGGAATTCAGGATTGAACAAACTCGTCTTATGACAAGTGAAGACATTCCAATAAAAAGCTAAAAATAATTTCTTTTCAAAAATTGTTATTTTATGGAGAGACAATTCTCTCTGCTCCCAGCATTCACAAAACAAAATATTATCATATTAATGTTGTCAAAACGTTTGCCTCTTTAATAAAATAAACGAGTAAGAATAAACCAAAGATTTTCTAGAATTAGGTCTGAGAACAGGCTAATCTCTCAACTCTATATTTTCTCTAAAACCTTGTTTTAGTCAATTTAAAGTGTGAGTCGTTGCATCATCAAGCTGATCTCTAGTGAATATTGATGTGATCCTCAGCTTAATCCTCGTCTGATACTCACACCAATAAAAGATTTACCCAAAATATAAAACCCTCAAATCAAAAGGTTTTTATTACTACACAAGCTTGGTAGAGCTATGAATAATATGGTCAACCATCAAGACCATCAAGCTTGAACTTTAAGACCGAAAGAAGTACATTCATCAATTTATTTGTAGAGTTGTACTGCCGTGAATCAAGTCAACATGAATGCGATTCAGCAGTGTACATCTAATCAAAATTGAGGCTATTATGTTTTTGTCGCCATATAAAATAGGGTTTGAGAGCATTCTCGTCACTTCAAGTTTTTGTTGTATGACAGAATTTGGTCATATATTTTTGCCATTCAATATTACAATTTCTGCACGACTAGATTTCTCTTTAGTTCACTGTTTCTAAATTTCTTCGCTCATATTCTGTCGTAGGCTGGCTTTTTTACTCGTTTGTCTTTTGGATAACCATTATGTTTTCATTTAGGGGTGATCGAGCAATATGGGCCGCCTAAGGAAATCGTTCCAAAAGCGCAGAAAAGCTCTAAAACTATCATTCAAATGCAGTTGACTTATATACTAGGAGTGTTACCTTTCATATTACGTCGATGAAAGATGAAAAATGTGTTTGGAAATTGTTGGAATGCACTTTAGAAAATGTATTGATTTTAATGTGTGTTTATATACGGGGTAATAAGGGCCACCATCTGGGGCAGTATGGGCCACCCATCCAAAATAAAATTTTGTGAAAGAAAAGTGTCGTAATATAGATGAATATGATATTCCAACAACAGCTTAGAGTATTACATCAAAATGAGATTTAACCGTCACATACGACACTTACTTCATTTGATCTATGATCATTTTTTCTGTTCCGATCGCAGTAATGCGGTGTTGTAATTTATCCGTAATGAACCTAACATACTTGATAATATTCTTATATTCGGCAACTGAAATTTGAACTTGTTTCATATTAAGGCCTAATATCTTGCTCTGTGCAGGATGCCCATATTGCCCTATAGAGACTGGTTTTGTAAAAAAAGTTTAGGATTAATTTAGATTTGTATCAGTACAAAGAAGCGTGAACAATATTCAATTATAATAGATGTTTTGGTTTAGATGCATTTTTGACCTGTATTTTAATCAGTTTTGTGTCAAAACCTATTTATAAACTTTAAAATCTTATAATATCTGCCTATGCAGCAAAAATTTACTTTTCAAGCTTGTGAATTTTGATGCGGTTTTCACATTAAGGCATATGTGGAGCATTCTCTTAAAGATCATATAACTTTTACATGATAAAACTGGTCAATAAGCTCAAATTTAGGGTGGCTCATATTACCCCGTAGGTTCATATTGCCCCTACTACCCCTATTCCATGCGTATAAATTGAAAGCCAAAATTATTTTCTCCCGCAGGAGGCGCCACTTTGGTCAGACGAGTTCCAGTGCACCAACATCGACTACTTTCCCAGGAAGATTACAATCCGGATCCGCTGGATTCTACGAATGCCATTCCAAAGTCCCATGCAACAAAATCTTGATGAAATTTAACTTTACCACATTACATTAGGACTGCGTCGTGGTCAACGAGGAAAGAATGAATGCCTGCAGGGTGTCTTTTCCATTATGAATAATAAACTCTTATAATCCTGCCCATAAAAGAAAAACTGTTCAATATGAATATGCCAAGGAAATTTGAAGAGGTGGGCTTTATACTAGATGCATTTGCAAACTAAAGATTGGGGTTGGATACAATTTGATTTGTATCTTTTGTTATTATGGTTGATTACTATAGTTTGTTGCACTCAGAAAATAAGAAACGTAATATTTGGTATTCCAACTCTTTGTTTTCTAGTAGATACATGAGCTTAAACCCAGTAACAGTAACCCTAAACTGCTACTCTTTTAGCTGAATCCGCAAAGGATATCGTAATATAATTATTAAAGATATCGCCCCGATCGACAGCGACCGATAACAAACTGAAACTGATAGCCACCGTCCTTTTTTGTTTCCACCATTGGCCGTTCCCATGTCCAGTTGCAGCCAGCGGTAATCCCGTCTTTGATGTGTGCCCCAAGTCATATCATTCAGTTATCTATAAGTGGCTATATATAGTAAGGTATACTCCATCCATGTCATCACTGTAGCCGTCTGGATACCGTTGTGCAAATTCCACATTGATGACCTTTTTCAAAATTATCCCACGTGGTGCTGATGCACGTATGACCGAGGTGGCGTTCGTTGAGTACCGATACAGAGAACCGGAAGGATTAAAAGGGACTTTGATTTCAGAGAGTTTATTGAGTGGAAGGTGTTGTATGTGATTGCGAGGAGAGTCAGATAAAGGAAAGGCACTGTAATATCAAGTGCAGAAGGAGGGCAAAAATTGATCCCATTATAAGTGAGGCATGCATTTTGGGTCATTAGGAGGTAGCCGTCTGGAGAAGTTTCCACTTTACATTCATCACATGCCACGACTGGTTCGCAGGCGGACTTTAAAAGGATGTAGGATGTGCTTCAACGAAACTAGGTTAAACAGAGATTGAAATTTGTTACGCACCGTAGATACAAATCTATTTTAGCGTAGTTTCATCCATTTTATTAAGTGGTAGCGAATCATAGTTTCCACGTTTTAAAAATACATTTCCTGGCTCAATTTTGATCTGCTCTAATTCACAGATACCGTTACTCATTCGTCGCCTTTCTTCCTGGTATCGAACGTGTTCTGGTCATCAGCTATGTGTTGTTCCTGCTAGCATGTGCTCATCCGGTCATAAAATTTGTTACTCGTATCCGAGTGCTATTTATAATATCAGGTAATTGCTACAAAATACAGGTCATTTACTTCAAACAGAAAAAAAATAAAGTGATCCCAAAAGAAGAATGGTTGAAAAAAAAGGCACAATAGATAAAAGTGGCCATATTCATTGGCAAAATTATTATAAGGGCCTGAATGGAACCTAAAAATATAATGTAAACTAATAACGTCTGAAACACAATTGGAGACAGTAATTAGTACTGTACTTGAACTAGAAAGTTTTATTCATACAAAGTTATAGAGTCATAATAACAATGGACATCAATTTTGAAGAGTCCTCAGGCACTTGTGCTTATTCAATGTCTCGTATCTGTATGAGGTGAAGCGTCTTGACTGAGTGTAATCCCTCGAACGTTTTTTTCAGGTCTTTATTTATGTAAGTTTTGATGAAAGTTCAGTTCGTCAATACTCGAGGAATGAGTGATGAACTCTAGCCATTGAAAAAAAATCACTTAAATAAAGTTAAAAAAAAAGTCACGGAATGGTAGTCTGCAGCACCTCCTTTCCCAGCAGAAATAATGCTCAGCGAAACCGCACCAAGCGCCTTTTTGGCTGACTTGTGATATTTTGTTCGATAATGAAAACGGAAATTATTCTACATCAATTATTTCGTAAATTTCTTATTGGATATCCTCAGTTATAGTTTTGAGGAATTTCCGGTACGATTTATGATGAATTGAATCTGCTACATGAAAACTTGTACGAGCAAATGGGTGATTTGTAATTGACGCTTGGTGCGATTTGGAACCTTGACCGCATGTTTGTTGATCCATAGAGTCATAGACACAAAGTCGATTACGTTCTAATCAACGGCATATTCTTCTCCGAAATCACGAACGTCCGCACTAATCGCAGTGCGAATATTTAATCCGACACCTACCCGATTACCTAGCAGCGAAACGACTAGTCATCAACACGTCGTAGACGGGTTTGTATCGCTGGTGACGAAATCATTGGAGAAATTCGAGGCGCCACGCATCACGTCTTGTCGGACGCATCGTGGTAGTAAATCGACTTTGGATTTCGATCCGATCAGATAGAGTTCGCCGCCGTACCAAACTGACTATCTACGAAACGCTCATTAGAACGGTAGTCCTCTACGGACACGCGACCTGTAAGATGCTCGTGGAGGACTAACGCGTACTTCGAGGAAAGTGCTGCGTACCATTCATGGTGGGGTGCATAATGTTAAGATGGCGGACGGTACATTTAAGAGGCGGGACCAAGACTTTTATAAAGAGGTAGCGTAGATGAGCGAAAGGCTTAAGGAGAGTTAAAGCTTCAGGCCGCATCGTGCTTTCGTGCTGTGCGGTTCTTTCTCTCTTTGCGGAAGGAAGTTTTTAATACTACCCGAAGCTATTTTTATTTCAACGGTGCTTCTAGCGTTATTTGTACCACCGATCCGTTACGATTCAAGGCCTGCCTTCGTTTTACGTTGGACCGTTTGCGGAAGTAAAATCTGACAAGCGGTGGTAATCCTGCAGGGACACCGTTCTGGGAAAAACCTCTTAGAAGGTCACGTCTCCAAGCTCAGCAATGAGCGTTAATAAAAAGAAGAGGAGGAGTCTCTGAATTCTCCACTTCCTTCAAAGAAACAAGGTTTCAAGACCGTCCTGCCAAAGCGGAAAAATAGAAGGAAGCTGGAGAATTCAGATATTCCTTCTAACTCTAATATCGGAAATAATTCTTCTCCAATCGAACTGAGCAATCAGTTCGATTTGATTAATGATGAAATTGAGCAAATCGAATATACCTCTAGCCCAGATGATTCGATTCATGCGAAAAGCAAAGGATTCCGCAATTGTGGTATCTGTTGCCGAATTTTCTGGCTTCCGGAATGAGATTTTGAGTAACCTTCAGGGGATCAAGGTTTCATTTCAGATTGCTAGGAAGGGTGACTGCGCGTTTTGCCGATCTTTTGACGATCGCAAATGTCTTCTTCAATATTTAACTGAGGCATAAATTCTTCACATACGACGACAAAACTGAGCGATTGTTCAAAGTCGTCTTGAAAGGTCTCCCCAGTGATGATAAATCACGGATGAGATTAAAATTGAAATTTCTCAATCACTTGGTTTTTCACCAGTCCAAGTAATTAAGATGAAAAGAAATCCCACTCTGGTACTTCCAGAGGGGCATTTAAGAATTTTATTTAGTTCATATTTAACAAAAGTGAACTAAATAATATGAAAAGTTTGGAAAAGGCCTGTATTATGTCTCATGTCCGTGTTACATGGGAACATTTCGCAGGCCTGGGGAAATTTCCAAAACCCCACCCCACCCAGTGCCGTAAGTGCGTGCATGGAACCAAACATTGTCACATGGATGCTAAATGCATGATTTGTGGTGGAACTCTCACGCCAAGGACGCATGTCCTGTGAGAGAAGATTCCAATAAATTTAAGGCAAATTGTGGGGCAATCATAACCAATTTCTGGAATGCCCTTCACGCAAAAAGTTTTGAATTCTCGTGCAAAATTGAGGACGGAAATTCAATCGATCCCAGATTCGATGGGTAGAAATTTTTCAAACGCTCAAATTTCGAAACCAGTTACCGGTCGAGCAATTCATACCCACCACAATTCACAAACAAATTTTGCTCGTCAACGGGTAGCAAGCACTTCAGTAAATTCAATTTTTCCAATGTACCTACGTATGCAAACGCTGCTGGTAGACAAAATTTCTCTTCTCAAAATGAGGTTTATACCCATGTCCCAACGGAAAATAACGGTCATGTTGCTGATTCAGGTAGCATGACTGCTTCCGATTTTGATTTTTAACTGAACAATTGCATCACATGATTGATGCACGTTCAAAGCAAATACCATACCAGAAGCTGTTCAGGTTGGTATAAAGTAACACAAAAATTGTTATCGGACTCCGTTTTAATGGATTTAAATAATTGTGTGAAAGTTCTAAATTGGAATGCCCGTTCTAAAGGGTAAGGAAGATGAATTATTCAACTTCCTAACAGTTCATAATGTGCACCATTATAACTGAAACCTATTTAAAACCAGGACTCTCCATTAAACGAGATCCAAATTATTTATCTACAGAAATGATCGTCTTGACAGCGCCTGTGGCGCTCATTGTCATTAATAGACGTATCAAACATAAATTATTTCTTCGTTTGAAACCAAAGTTTTGAAACCTTGGGAGTTTCTGTTGAAACAAATTTTGGTCAATTTTCCTTCATTGCAGCCTATTTGCCTTTTCAATGCAATGGGCAGCAAAAGAATTTGTTGAAAGCTGATCTTCAAATTCTGACTCGCAACAAATCAAAATTCTTCGTAATTGGTGACTTCAATGCCAAACACCGTTCATGGAATAATGCTCAAAGCAATTCTAACGGCAACATTTTATTTGAAGATTGTTCTGCGGATATTATACTATTCAATATCCCAATGGCCCAACTTGTTTTCATCCACTCGAAATCCTTCGACAATTGATTTGGTTTTAACGTTCAAGTCAGCTGTGTGGCCAATTGGTAACTCATGCTGCATTTGACTCTGATCACCTTCCTGTGACATTTGAAATCTCACAAGAAGTCATTTTTAATCCAATCAGCCTACTTTCAATTATCATAGGGCTGATTGGGATTTATAAAACGTATATCGATAGGAATTTTGATGTTGATATTCCTCTCGATACCAAAAGGATATTGATAATGCTCTCGTATCTTTGACAAATTTAATTGTCGAAGCCAGAGGCATTGCAATTCCTAAATGTGAAATTAAATTGAACTCCATTATTGACGACGATCTTCAGCTACTGATCCGTCTTAAAAATGTGAGGCGAAGGCAATATCAAAGAACTCGCGATCCCGCGTTGAAAGTTATTATTTGCGAGATTTGCAAATGAAATTAAAAAGTTTCGCTATTCTGAGAAATACCAACTTTGAGAATAATGTCTCGAAGTTGGATCCCAGTTCGAAACCCTTTTGAAATTAACGAAAATTTTAAAAACCTCAAAAGCCAATTCCAGCGCTTAAAGAGGGAAATAAAATTTTATTAACAAATGGCGAAAAGGCTCAAAACTTGCTCAGCAGTTCGAGAGTGCCCATAATTTTAGCTCAGGTCTCACTAGTCCAATTGAGGATCAGGTTACACGAAGCTTCAAGACATTCTCAACCAAGATAATGTTTTTGACCCTTCGTTGGGAACTAATTTGGATGAAGTGAGATCTATTACTAGAAAATTTAAAAATATGAAAGCCCCGGTGATGATGGTATTTTTCTTCTACATACTTATCAAAAACTTCCTGAGAGCTCTTTATCCTTTCTGGTTAATTTATTTAACCTTAGTAAGATGTTAGGGTCAATATGACCCAAAACGAAACTTCAAAGTAGAATAACTTTTTACCGATAATCCGATCGTTCTGAAATTTCTTGACTTTTAATATTTTGTGGAAATGAAGCATCTGACATGAAAAAGTATTTTAAGGTGCAACAGGAACGACCCCACAAAAAAGTTACGAATAAGATGTTAGGTCATATTGACCCAAAAATGTAAATGCTTATAAAACAGTCAAATTATAACGAATTACAAAGTTTATATACCATTCGAACGATAAACCTATCAATTTTGTGGCTATGTGGTGATATGTAGTTCTGGAGACAATGGCCACGGAAATACTTCCAGGATTGTCGGTTATTAGGGAGCATAAAAATCGCCCATATATGCCATTCGATCGCTAATTCTTCATATATTCTATTAAAACGGTAATGTATGGTCCATGAGAGGGCTTCCGACGAAAGTGGCCACTCCTGGTACAGAAGGTGCCCCGGGAACCTGCAGGAGGGACATTTCCGTTTTAGCACAAAATATGATGCGGCGGCTCTTTCGTCATGATTTTCCACCACAGATGGTTATGCGCTTGAAATCGATAAGTGACCACATTGGCCACTCCTGGTACATGCAAGGTGCCCCGGAGAATCCGTGAGGGGACATTTCCGTTTTAGCGCAAAATATGTGCGGCGGCTCTTTTGTCATGATTTTCCACGAAACAGATGGTTATGCGGTTGAAATCGATAAGTGACCATATTGGCCATTCCTGACATGCAAGGTGCCCGGGAACTCAGGAGGGGAAATTTCCGTTTTAACACAAAATATACCGTGCGGCGGCTCTGTCGTCATGATTTGCCAAAATAGATGATAATGCGCTTGAAATCGATAAAGACTACATTGGCCACCTCGTTACATACAAGGTGCCGGGAACCCGCAGGAGGGGACATTTCCATTTAGCACCAAAATATAGTGCGGCGGCTCTTTTGTCATGATTTTCCACCAAACAGATGGTTATGCGCTTGAAATCGCTAAATGACCACATTGGCCACTCATGGTACATGCAAGGTGCGGCAGGGCGTAGCCAGAAAATTGGTCTGGGGAGGGTTTTCTGAACATATTTTTTTGAAAAAAAATTTCTTCTTATTGTCTTTGGGGGGTTTATGCCCAAAACCACCCTCACTGCCACTGTGCCCCGGAGAACCCGTATGAGAGGACATTTCGTTTTAGCACGAAAATATGCCGTGCAGCGTCTCTTTCGTCATGATTTTCCACAAGAAAAGGTGATTATGCCCTTGAAATCGATAAGTGACCACATTGGAAACGCCTGAACCTATGAGGGTCCCAGGAACCCGTAGAAGGGACATTTGCATTTTTACACCAATATAAGCAGTGCGGCGGCTCTTGGTGTTTTCTCATCACAGATGGACGTGCGCTGAAATCGATAAGTGACCACATATTGGCATTTGAAATCTATGTGGCTTCCTCGGAGAACACGGAGAACACATTTCCATTTTTACACCAACATATGTCATGCGGCGGCTCTTTCGTCGTGATTTTCGTCCAAATAGGTGCCCTCGAAATCGTTATTGACATATTGTCCACATATTGACATATTGTGGTGCCCCTGGAGCCCGTAGAAGAGTACATTTCCATTTTAACACAAAATATGCCGTGCGGTGGCTTTTGTTATTTTTACCATTGGTCATGTGCTTTGAGTTGATTAGTGATATTGTTCACTCTTGGAATCTTTGAGATGCCCGCGAACCGTAGGAGAGGACATTTTCATGGTTTTATCAATGTAATTGCTGCTTGGAGCTGTATCTTCCACAAGTCTTCAAAAGTTTTATGCACTTGAAATTGTTCTTCATTTGAAATTGAGTACTGAGTCAAATTAAAAAATAGTTTCTGGGCTTGATGATTCCTTCGAACAGCTCTATAAGGATTTTCTATTCCGCATCTAGATATTACCATTAGTCGATGGTCCTTCAATATCGACTCATAGAAGTTTGAGGTTTTCACCGATCACGTGGACAATGATGAAAACGCAACATTTTGATATAAAAAATATCTCCTTCTGCGAGACTCCTGCGGGTACCTTGTAGGTTTCAGATATTAAGTTCAGAATGAATGACCCATTTGATAGAAAAAAAACAAGATTAAACCATGGTGCCTTTATCGCTCTTCAAAAGGGTTGAGAAATATATAAGAAAAGTCTAATATAGCAGTATAGGTAGATAGTTCTTATTTTCATATTTGTTTATTTGCATTCTAAAACTTTGAGCATAAGTGCCAGAAAAGTGATTTTCCCATGCAGCTGCTGATATTAGTATTTTGGCCATAACTTGAGCCCATAGTCCGATCTGGACAATTTCTAGGAAACAATAGGGTAAAATTTCGTCGAATGCTATTTACCGAGTAATTCGGTTGAGGAAAAGTTCCTAAAAGTGAGTGAGGTTTTGTGCACAGACACTTTCAATGGATTCTTCACGGCATCCACAATTACCGAAACTGGGTCTGGTAGACCTGTGCGGTTGCGCCGCCGGCTACTCACGCCGCCGGCCGACACTTTTGGTGCGCGCGCCGATCATAATTTTGCCACGCCGATGACTAATCGCAATAAAAAATCAATTAATTAAGTCGAGTCGAGTAAAGTACAAACTGAAGATGGCCTTACAGTTGAAGACGAAATACGTATCTGTAAAGCAAAACAACGTGATGGAGTTTATTGAATAGTACTAAACTCTTCTGATAGTTCATAAATGGTGAAAGGTGGAATCGACAGAATTCAATTTCAAATCTACCTTACGCGATGATGTCTCTAAGTCAGTGTGGTGAAATACATTCTGGATTAATAAATATGTTGGTGATTAGTTTATGAGTTTGCGTGAGGTTTCATAGTGGATTTCTTCTACCAAGTAGAATAACTCATACAATGTTTAACTGATCTTTGGAATTCGTCAAGCCAAGCCTTTGGCATTCAGTCGGCACCTAAACCTGTAGTTGACTTTCGAAATTTTTTCTCCGAAAATTCCTTCAGGACTTACAATACGAATTTCTTCAGAACATCATTTACGAATTTCTTTAGGAAATCTTTATGGAATGTATACAAAAAAATATTTCAGGAATTCGTACGAAATATAAGCTAGAAATTCGTTCAAGACTCTTAAGGAATTTCTAGAATTTTATATAGTCAACCTCCATGAGTCGGTATTGAAGGGACCACCGTCTCATGGAAATATCGAGATGAGGAATAGCAAATCTTTAGAAAGCTATTTGATGGAGCCATCACAGTAACCCAGAAAATATTTTTTGATATGGCATAATTTGCTTCCATGAGTCGATATCGAGTCATAGAACATCGACTCATGGAGGTTTGACTGTAGAATTCTTCGGAAATTGTTTATCAACACTTTTTTAAGCAGCCTTGAAATTTCTCCTATGATTTTTTTCGGAAATTATTCCATGGTTTCCTTAAAATAATTCTTCCAGATATTAATAAAAGATTTCTTAGAACTCAGAACTTCGAACTTCTACCAGCAATTCCTTTAAAACATTCTTCGGAATCCTTCCAGAACTTCCTGCAGGAATTCCTCCAAAAATGCTTTCACGAGATCATTCCGAAATTCTTTTAGTAAACTTGGTAACTAACCTTTAGTGACATTGGTAATTTTTCAGTGTTTAATGTTTATTTTTTTGTTTTACTCTTTCGAAAATTCAATTAGTAACTCCATCGAAAACTATTTCATTCTCTAATTATTTTCAAAGGATTTTAAAGAAATTCCAGAAGAATTTAACACTCCTCCGACCGTGCCTCCCAAACAGTCGGAACGCTATTTCAAATCGCTATATTCTCAGCCGTTAGTGAACGATTTGAACAATTTGGGACTCACAATTCTGTCCATCAAGATTTGTCTGAGATGTTGAGACCTCCGATCGGACCAAAATGACCTCTGTGGACCTCCAAACGTCGGAGCAAGTCGTGATTTTATACAAATTGCGTGGTTGGTGCTCACCACCTTGATGTTCATGCTATTAGTAAGATATTTCAAATCCGTGAGATTCAGAAAGTGCTGTCTTCTACAATTTTGTTCAGGAGGCCAAAGCCATACTGTCGCTGATTATATTATTTCGGAACTCGTTCGCTTGGCGGCGCTTAGTAGAGGAATGCCGTTGGGTCAAATATTTCGAGTCTGTAGGATTTGGGAAGCTGCCGTGTTCTACAATCTTGTTCAGAGTGCATAACCATACTGTCGCAGATCATATTATTTCGAACTCGTCCGTTGGCGGCGCTAGTGTATATGACAAAGATCGCTGGGTCAAATATTTCGAGTCTGTAGGATTTGGGAAGCTGCCGTCTTCTACAATCTTGTTCAGGAGTGTAAAACCATACTGTCATATCATATTATTTTGGAACTCGTCCGTTGGCGGCGCTAGTGTATATGGGAATGCCGTTGGGTCAATTTCGGAAACTGTAGGATTTGGAAAGCTACCGTCTTCTACAATTTTTTCAGGAGGCGGAACTCGTCGCCTGGCGGCAATAGTGTATATGAGAAAGCTCGATGGGTCAAATTTTCGGAATCCGAAAGATTTAGAAAGCTGACGTCTTCCAATTTTGTTCAGGAGTGTAAAACCATACTGTCAAGATAATATATTGAAACTCTTCCGCTTAGCGGCGCTAGTGTATACGGGAATGCCCGTTGAGTCAAATATTTCGGAATCTGTAGGATTTAGAAAGTTGCGTATTCTCAATTTTGTTCAGGAGGCCAAAGCCATACTGTCGCTGATTATATTATTTCGAACTCGTCCGTTGGCGGCGCTAGTGTATATGAGAAAGATCGTGGGTCAAATATTTCGAAATCTGTAAGATTTAGAAAGCTGCCGTCTTCTACAATCTTGTTCAGAAGTGTAAAACCATACTGTCGCTGATTATATTATTTCGGAACTCGTCCGCTTGGCGGCGCGCTAGATGGGAATGCCGTGGTCAAATTTCGGAGTCTGTAGGATTTGGGAAGCTGCCGGTTCTACAATCTTGTTCAGGAGTGTAAAACCATACTGTCACAGATCATATTATTTTGAACTCGTCCGCTTGGCGGCGCTAGTGTATAGCCAATGCTCGTTGGGTCAAATATTTCGAGTCTGTACGATTTGGGAAGCTGCGTGTTCTACAATCTTGTTCAGGAGTGCATAACATACCGTCGCAGATCATATTATTTCGAACTCGTCCGCTTGGCGGCGCTAGTGTATACGGGAATGCCCGTTGGGTCAAATATTTCGGAATCTGTAGGATTTAGAAAGTTGCCGCCTTCCAATTTTGTTGGAGACCAAAGCCATACTGTCGCTGATTATATTATTTCGAACTCGTCCGTTTGGCGGCGCTAGTGTATATGAGAAAGATCGCTGGGTAATATTTGACCCAACGGGCATTCGATATACACTAGTATGTCGCCAAGCGGACGAGTTCCGAAAATAATATAATCAGCGACAGTATGCTTTTACACTTCTTGGAACAAGATTGTAGATTTGACGGCAGCTTTCTAAATCTTAACAGATTTCTGAAATATTTGACCCAGCGATCTTTCTCATATATCAAGTGTCGTGCAAAGGCGGACGAGTTCTGAAATGAACATAATCAGCGACAGTATGGCTTTTGGTCTCCTGAACAAAATTGTAGAAGGCGGCACTTTTCAAATCCTACAGATTCCGAAATATTTGACCCAACGGGCATTCCCGTATACACTAGCGCTGCCAAGCGGACGAGTTCCGAAATAATATGATCTGCGACAGTATGGTTATGCACTTCCCTGAACAAGATTGTAGAACACGGTGCTTCCCCAAAATCGTACAGACTCCGGAAATATTTGACCCAACGAGCATTGGCATATACATCTAAAGCGCTGCCAAGCGGACGAAAGTTCCGAACATGCGATGATCGTGTGACATGGTATGGTTTTACACTCCTGAACAAGATTGTAGAACACGGCAGCTTTCCTTTCAAACTCCTACAGACTCTGAAATATTTGACCCAACGGGCAATTCCCATATACCAATCTAGCAGCCGTGCCAAGCGGACGAGTTCCGAAATGTAATATAATCAGCGATTGCAGTATGGTTTTACACTTCCTGAACAAGATTGTAGAAGACGGCAGCTTTCTAAATCTTACAGATTTCAAAATATTTGACCCAAAGCGATCTTTCTCATATACACTAGCGCGTTGTGCTGAAGTCGGACGAGTTCCGGAATATAACTGTATATAATCAGTGACAGTATGGCTTTTGGCCTCCTGAACAAAAATTGTAGAATACGGCAACTTTCTTAAATCCTAAGCAGATTCCGAAATATTTGACCTAACGGGCATTCCTGCATACACTAGTGCCATGCTTAAGCGGAAGAGTTTTGAAATTATATTATCATTGACAGTATGGTTTTACACCTCCTGAACAAAATTGTAGAAGACGTCAGCTTAAATCTTTCGGATTCTGAAAAATTTGACCGATCAGGAGCTTTCTCTATATACACTATTGCCGCCAGGCGGACGAGTTCCGCCTCCTGGAAAAAAATTCAGAAGACGGTAGCTTTCCAAATCTTACAGTTTCCTGAAATATTTGACCCAACGGGCATTCCCATATACACTAGCGCCGCCAACGGACGAGTTCTGCAAAATAATATGATATGCGACAAAGTATGCTTGGTTACACTCCTGAACAAGATTGTAGAAGACGGCAGGTGTGCTTCTCAAAACTTTACAGACTCCGAAATATTTGGACCCAGCGATGACTTTGTCATATACACTAGCGCCGCCAAGCGGACGAGTTCGAAATAATATGGATCTGCGGACAGTATGGTTATGCACTCCTGAAACAAGATTGGTAGAAATCACGGCAGCTTCCTCAAACTCCTGCACAGATCTGAAATATTTGACCCAACGGGCATTCCTTACATACACTAGCGCTGCCAAGCGGACGAGTCCAGAACAATATAATCAGCGACAGTATGGGTTTCACCTCCCTGAACAAAATTGTAGAAGACGGCAATCTCTTCTGAATCTCAATACGGATTTCAGAAAATATCTTACTAATATTAGCACGGAATCATCAAGGTGGTGAGCACC
Source organism: Armigeres subalbatus (assembly GCF_024139115.2). Lineage (NCBI taxonomy): Eukaryota > Metazoa > Arthropoda > Insecta > Diptera > Culicidae > Armigeres > Armigeres subalbatus. The sequence goes on along the minus strand of NC_085141.1, from coordinate 51,605,946 downwards.
AACCACCATGCAATTTGTAAGGTGAAAATCATGACTTGGTTCGACGTTTGGAGTGGTCCACAGAGGTTTGGCATTTTGGTCCGATCGTGGAGGTCCTCAATATCTCAGACAAATCTTTTAGATGGATGGAAAATTTGTGAGTCCCTTTAAATTGTTCAAATCGGTTCACTAACGGCTGAGATATAAAGCGATTTGAAAATAGCGTTCCGACTGTTTGGGAGTGCACGGTCGGAGGAGTGTTAAGAAATTTTTCCGGAATTTCTTTCTCTGGAAATCCTTTGAAAAATAATTAGAGAATGAAATAGTTTTCGATGGAGTTGATTTCTTAATTGAAATTTTCGAAAAGAGTAGGAAACAAAAAATAAACATTAAAACACTGAAAAATTCACTAACAATGTTAAAATAAAGGTTAGTTGGCCAAGTTTACTAAAGAACTTTCGGAATGATCTCGTGAAAGCATTTTTGGATGGAATTCCTGCAGGAAGTTCTCGAAGGATTCCTGAAGAATGTTTTAAAGGAATTGCTGGTGCAGAAGTTCCAAAGAAGTTCCTTTGAAAAGTTCTCCTGCAGAAATCTTTTATGTAATATCTGGAAGAATTATTTTAAGGAAAACCATGTGAATAATTTCCGAAAAAAATCATAGGAGAAATTTCCAAAGTTGCATTGGTTAAAAAAGTGTTGATAAAACAATTTCCTGTAAGAAATTCTGATTAGTCAAACTCCTCCGTGAGTCGATGTTCTATGACCTCATATCGACTCATGGAAGAAAATTATGCCATATCAAAAAAATATTTTCTGGGTTACTGTGATGGTCCCTTCTAAACGGTTTTCTCTCTAAAGATTTGCTATTCCTCGATCTCGATATTTCCATGAGTCGGGATGAAGTCCCTTCTAATATCGACTCATGGAGGTATTTGACTGTGTATAAGAATTCCTAGAGGAATTCCTTAAGGAGTCTTAAACGAAGAATTTCCTAGCTTATATATTCTGTACGAATTCTGAAATATTTTTTTTGTATACATTCCATAAGGAATTTCTCCTAAAGAAATTCTGTAAAATGATGTTCTGAAGAATTTCGTAATGTAACCTTAGTTGAATTTTCGGAGAAAAAGAATTTCGAAAGTCAACCGCTATAGCAGGTTTAGGTGCCTGATTGAATGCCAAAGGTTTCAATACGACGTGAATTCCTAAGATCAGTTAAATATTGTATGAGTTATTCTATTTGGTAGAATGGAAATCCACTATATGAAGTTTTCCCTTTCACGCAAACTCATAAACTAATCCAACCAACATATATTTATTAATCCAGACAATGTATTTTCACCACACTGACTTAGAGACATCATCATAGAAGGTAGATTTGAAATTGAATTCTGTCAGATTTCCACCCTTTCTTACCCATTATTTATGAACTATCAGTAAGACGAGTTTAGTACTTATTCCAATAAACTCCATCACAAGTTGTTTTGCTTTACAGATACGTAGTATTTTCTGTCTTCAACCGTAAGGCCATACCTTCAGTTTAGTACTTTTACTCTCGACTCGACTTAAGTTAATTGATTTTTTTATTGCGATTAAATACGGCGTGGCAAAATTATGATTGGCGGCGCGCCGACCCAAAAATTGTCGGCGGCGGCGGCAAGTGGAGTAAAACCAATGGCAGCGGCGGCGGCGCGGCAGGCGCACAGTAATTCATACCCCTAGACCCAGTTTCTGGTAAATTGTGGAGTGCCGTGAAGAATCGCATTGAAAGTAGTGTCTGTGCACACAAAACCTCACCTCTCACTTTTTTAGGAACTTTTCTCAACCGAATTAGCCTTCTGCAGTAAATAGCATTCGACGCAGTAATTTTCACCTTAATTCAGTTGTTTCTCTATTGAAAATTGTCCAGATCGTGGACTATGGCTTCCAAGTTAATGCCAAACATACTAATATCAGCAGCTGCATGGGGAAAAATCTACTTTTCTGGCACTTATGCGCTCAAAGTTTTAGAATGCAAATAAACAAATATGAAAAATAAGAACTACTACTCACCTATTACTGCTATATTAGACTTTTCTCTTATATATTTCTCAACCCTTTTGAACGAGCGATAAAGCGGTACCATAGTTTAATCTTTGCTTTTTTTTTCTCATCAAATAGGTCATTCATTCTGAATCTTAATATCTGAAAACCCACAAGGCACCTGCAGGAGTCTCTCAGAAGGAGATATTTTTTTATATCAAATGTTGCGTTTTCATTATCATTGTTCATTGTGATCGGTGAAAACCTCAAACTTCTATGAGTCGATATTGAAGGGACCATCGACTCTCACGATGGTAATATCTAGATGCGAATAGAAAATCCTTATAGAGCTGTTCAGTTCAAGGAATCAACAAGAAGTAGCCCAGAAACTATTTCTTTTTTAAATTTTGACCTTCAGTACTCAATTTCAAATGAAGAACAATTTCAAGTGCATAACCAACTTTTGAAGACTTGTGGAAGATACAGCTGCCGTAAGCGGTCAGTACATTTGGATAAAACCATGGAAAATGTCCTCTCCTACGGGTTCGCAGTAGGGCATCTCAAAGATTCCAAGAAAGTAGACAATATCACTAATCAACTCAAAGCACACGACCAATGTAAAAAATAACAAAGTTGAGCCATCGCACGGCATATTTTGGTGTTAAATGGAAATGCACTTCTTCACGGGCTCCTCGGGGCACCCGCTAATATGTCGAATATAGACATTATGTCAATAATCGATTCTCTGAGGGCATTTTATTTGGACGAAAATCACGATTTGAAAGAGCCGCCGCACTGATTGCATATGTTGGTGTAAAATGGAAATGTGTTCTCCGTAAGTTCTCTCGGAGGAAGCTCACATAGGATTCTAAAATGTAGCCAATGTGGTCACTTATCGATTTTTTGAGCGCATCGTCCATCTGTTTGATTGTGAGAAAACACCAAAGAGCGTCGCTAACGGCTTATATTGGTGTAAAATGCAATGTCCTCTTTCCTCACGGGTTCCCCTTGGGGGACCCTCATAGGTTCCAGGCGTTTCAATGTGTGGTCACTTATCGATTTCTGCGGCATAATCACCTTTTTCTTGCAGGGGAAAAATCATGATGAAAGAGACGCTGCAACGGCATTTCTTTCGTGCTAAAACGGAAATGTCCTCTCATACATGGGGTTCTTCTGGGGCACAGTGTGGCGTAGCGAGGGGGTGGTTTTGGGCATAGTAAACCCCCCTCAAAGACAAAATTCTTTAGAAGAAATTTTTTTCAAAAAAAAATATGTTCAGAAAACCTTTCCCCAGACCAATAATTTGCTTACATGCTTCTGCTGGGGCACCTTGCATGTACCATGGCGTGGCCAATGTGGTCATTTAGCGATTTCAAGCAAAGCATGAACCATCTGGTTTGGTGAAAATCATGACAAAAGAGCCGTTTACGCACGGCATATTTTGGTGCTAAAATGGAAATGTCCCCTCCTTCAGGGTTCCCTGGGCACCTGTGTATGTAACATAGTGGCCAATGTAGTCTCTTTTTTATCGGATTTCAAGCGCATTATCATCCTATTTTGTGGCAAATCATGACGAGCAGAGCCGCCGCAAGCACGGTATATTTTAGGTGTTAAACGTGAACTTTCCCTCCTGCAGGATTCCCTGGGGCACTCTTGCATGTACCAGTGGAATGGCCAATATGAGTCACTTATCGATTTCAACTCAAGGGCATAACCATTCTGTTCTCGTGGAAAATCATGATGGGTAAAAGAGCCGCCGCACGACATATTTTGGCGCTAAAACGGAAATGTCCCCTTCCTACCCAGCGGATTCTCCGGGGAGCACCTCTTATGCATGTACCAGGGAGTGGCCAATGTGGTCACTTTTATCGATTTCTAAGGCGCATAACCATCTGGTTTGGTGGAGAAAATCATGACGAAAGAGCCGCCGCAACGGCATATTTTGAAAAGTGCTAAAACGGAAATGTCCCTCTCTGGCAGGTTCCCTGGGGGCACCTTGCATGTACCCAGGGAGTGGCCACTTTCGTCGGAAGCCCTCTCATGGACCATACATTTACTGTTTTAATAGAATATATGAAGAATTAGGCGATCGAATGGCATATATGGAGCAGATTTTAGTGCTCCCCTCAATATGACTGATGTTGCAAAGGTCCTCGTGGAAGTAGATTCTCCCGGGGCTGGCCATTGTCTCCAGAAGACTAACATATCACCACATAAAATAAGCCACAAAATTGATGAGAGTTTATCGTTCGAATGGTATATAAACTTTAGTAATTCGGCTTTTATAATTTGACTGTTTTATAAGCATTATACATTTTTGGGTCAATATGACCCTAACATCTTATTCTGTAACTTTTTTGTGGGGTCGTTCCTGTTGCACCTTAAAATACTTTTTTCATGTCAGATGCTTCATTTCCACAAAATATTAAAGTCAAGCAAATTTCAGAGAACGATCGGATTATCAGGTAAAAAGTTATTCTACTTTGAGTTTACGTTTTGGGTCATATTGACCCTAACATCTTACTAAGGTTAAATAAATTAACCAGAAAGGATAAAGAGCTCTCAGGAAGTTTTTTGATAAGTATGTAGAAAATACCATCATCACCCGGGGCTTTCATATTTTTTTAATTTTCTAGTAATAGATCTCACTTCATCCAAATTAGTTCCCAACGAATGGTCAAAAATATTCTCTTGGTTGAGAGTGTCTCGAAGCTTCGTGTAACCTGATCCTCAATTGACTAGTGAGACCTAGACTAAAATTATGGGCACTCTCGAACTGCTGAGCAAGTTTTTGAGCCTTTTCGCCATTTGTTAATAAAATTTATTTCCTCTTTAAGCGCTGGAATTGGCTTTTGAGGTTTTTAAGTTAATTTTCGTTAATTTCAAAAGGGTTTCGAACTGGGATCCAACTTCGAGACATTATTCTCAAAGTTGGTATTTCTCAGAATAGCGAAACGTTTTTAATTTCATTTTGCAAATCTCGCCAAATAACTTTCAACGCGGGATCGCGAGTTCTTTGATATTGCCTTCGCCTTCACATTTTTAAGACGGATCAGTAGCTGAAGATCGTCGTCAATAATGATGGAGTTCAATTTAATTTCACATTTAGGAATTGCAATGCCTCTGGCTTCGACAATTAAATTTGTCAAAGATACGAGAGCATTATCAATATCACTTTTGGTATCGAGAGGAATATCAACATCAAAATTCCTATCGATATATCGTTTTAGAGTAAATCCCAATCAGCTCTATGATAATTAAAAGTAGAGCTGATTGGATTGTTGATGGCTTCTTGTGAGATTTCAAATGTCACAGGAAGGTGATCAGAGTCAAAGTCAGCATGAGTTACCAATTGGCCACACAGCTGACTTGAAACCGTTAAAACCAAATCAATTGTCGAAGGATTTCGAGTGGACGAAAAACAAGTTGCGCCATTGGGATATTGAATAGTATAATATCGCGCAGAACAATCTTCAAATAAAATGTTGCCGTTAGAATAGCTTTGAGCATTATTCCATGAACGGTGTTTGTCATTAAAGTCAGCAATTACGAAGAATTTTGATTTGTTGCGAGTTAGAATTTGAAGATCAGCTTTCAGCAAATTCTTTTGCTGCCCATTGCATTGAAAAGCAAGTAGGCTGCAATGAAGGAAAATTGACCAAAATTTGTTTCAACAGAAACTCCCAAGGTTTCAAAAACTTTGGTTTCAAACGAAGAAAATAATTTACGTTTGATACGTCTATTAATGACAATGGCGACTCCACCACAGGCGCTGTCAAGACGATCATTTCTGTAGATAAAATAATCTCGTTTAATGGAGAGTCCTGGTTTTAAATAGGTTTCAGTTATAATGGCAATATGCACATTATGAACTGTTAGGAAGTTGAATAATTCATCTTCCTTACCCTTTAGAGAGCGGGCATTCCAATTTAGAACTTTCACACAATTATTTAAATCCATTAAAACGGAGTCCGATAACAATTTTTTGTGTGTACTTTATACCAACCTGAACAGCTTCTGGTATGGTATTTGCTTTGAACATTGCATCAATCATGTGATGCAATTGTTCAGTTAAAAAATCAAAATCGGAAGCAGTCATGCTACCTGAATCGGCAACATGACCGTTATTTTCCGTTGGGACATGGGTATAAACCTCATTTTGAGAAGAGAAATTTTGTCTACCAGCAGCGTTTGCATACGTAGGTACATTGGAAAAATTGGAATTTACTGAAGTGCTTGCTACCCGTTGACGAGCGGCAAAATTTGTTTGTGAATTGTGGTGGGTATGAATTGCTCGACCGGTAACTGGTTTCGAAATTTGAGCGTTTGAAAATTTCTACCCATCGAATCTGGGATCCGATTGGAATTTCCTGTCCTCAATTTTGCACGGAATTCAAAACTTTTTGCGTGAAGGGCATTCCCAGAAATTGGATTTATGATTGCTCCTCACAATTTGCGCACTTAAATTTATTGAATCTTCTCTCACAGGACATGCGTCCTTGGCGTGAGAGGTTCCACCACAAATCATGCATTTAGCATCCATGTGACAATGTTTGGTTCCATGACCCACTTTTGGCACTTACGGCACTGGGTGGGGTGGGGTTTTGAATTTCCTCAGGCCTGCGGAAATGTTCCCATGTAACACGGACATGAGACATAATACAGGCCTTTCCAAACTTTTCATATTATTTAGTTCACTTTTGTTAAAATGAACTAAATAAAATTCTTGAGAAATGCCCTCTGGGAAGTACCAGAGTGGGATTTCTTTTCATCTTAATTACTTGGACTGGTGAAAACCAAGTGATTGAGAAATTTCAATTTTAATCTCATCCGGTGATTTATCATCACCTTTCAAAACGACTTTGAACAATCGCTCAGTTTTGTCGTCGTATGTGAAGAATTTATGCCGCTTCTCAGTTAAATACTGAAGAAGACGTTTGCGATCGTCAAAGGATCCCGGCAAAACGCGGTAGCCACCCTTCTTAGCAATCTGAAATAAAACCCCTGAAGGTTACTCAAAATCTCATTCCGGAAGCCAGAAAATTCGGCAACAGATACCACAATTGGCGGAATCCTTTGCTTTTTCGCATGAATCGAATCATCTGGGCTAGAGGTATATTCGATTTGCTCAATTTCATCATTAATCAAATCGAACTGATTGCTCAGTTCGATTGGAGAAGAATTATTTCCGATATTAGAGTTAGAAGGAATATCTGAATTCTCCAGCTTCCTTCTATTTTTTCCGCGCTTTGGCAGGACGGTCTTGAAACCTTGTTTCTTTGAAGGAAGTGGAGAATTCAGAGACTTCCCTTCCTCTTCTTTTTTTATTAACGCTCATTGCTGAGCTTGGAGACGTGACCTTCTAAGAGGTTTTTTCCCAGAACGGTGTCCCTGTAGGATTACCACCGCTTGTCGGAATTTTTACTTCCGCAAACGGGTCCAACGTAAACGAAGGCACGGGTCCTTGCAAAGATCGTAACGGGATCAGTGGGTACAAATAACGCTAAGAAGCACCGTTGAAATAAAAATAGCTTCGGGTAGTATTAAAAACTTCCTTCCGCAAAGAGAGAAAGAACCGCACAGCACGAAAGCACGATGCGGCCTGAAGCTTTAACTCTCCTTAAGCCTTTCGCTCATCTACGCTACCTCTTTATAAAAAGTCTTGGTCCCGCCTCTTAAATGTACCGTCCGCCATCTTAACATTCTGCACCCCACCATAGATGGTACGCAGCACTTTCCTCGAAGTACGCGTTAGTCCTCCACGAGCATCTTACAGGTCGCGTGTCCGTAGAGGACTACCGGTCTAATGAGCGTTTCGTAGATAGTCAGTTTGGTACGGCGGCGAACTCTATCTGATCGGATCGAAATCCAAAGTCGATTTACCACCACGATGCGTCCGACAAGACGTGATGCGTGGCGCCTCCGAATTTCTCCAATGATTTCGTCACCAGCGATACAAACCCATCTACGACGTGTTGATGACTAGTCGTTTCGCTGCTAGGTAATCGGGTAGGTGTCGGATTAAATATTCGCACTGCGATTAGTGCGGACGTTCGTGATGTCGGAGAAGAATATACTGTTGATTAGAACGTAATCGAGTTTATTGTCTATGACTCTATGGATCAACAAACATGCGGTCAAGGTTCCGCCAAATCGCACCAAGTGTCAATTACAAATCACCCATTTTCTCGTACAAGTTTTCATGTAGCAGATTCAATTCATCATAAATCGTACCGGAAATTCCTCAAAACTATAACTGAGGATATCCAATAAGAAATTTACGAAATAATTGATGTGGAATAATTTCCGTTTTCATTATACGAACAAAATATCACAAGTCAGCCAAAAAGGCGCTTGGTGCGGTTTCGCTGAGCATTATTTCTGCTGGGAAAGAAGGTGCTGCAGACTACCATTTCGTGACAATTTTTTTTAAATTTATTTAAGTGATTTTTTTCAATGGCTAGAGTTCATCACTCATTCCTCGAGTAGTGACGAACTGAACTTTCATCAAAACTTACATAAATAAAGACCTGAAAAAAAAACATTCGAGAGATTACACTCAAGATGCTTCACCTCATATGAGACATTGAATAAGCACAAGTGCCTGAGGACTCTTCAAAATTGATGTCCATTGTTATTATGACTCTATAACTTTGTATGAATAAAACTTTCATTAAACAGTACTAATTACTGTCTCCAATTGTATTTCAGACGTTATTCGTTTACACTATAATGTTAGGTTCCATTCAGGCCCTTATAATAATTTTGCCAATGAATATGGCCACTTTTATCTATTGTGCGTTTTTTTTTTCAACCATTCTTCTTTTGGGATCACTTTATTTTTTTTTTCTGTTTGAAGTAAATGACCTGTATTTTGTAGCAATTACCTGATATTATAAATAGCACTCCGGATACGAAGTAACAAATTTTATGACCGGATGAGCACATGGCTAGCAGGAACAACACATAGCTGATGACCAGAACCACGTTCGATACCAGGAAGAAAGGCGACGAATGAGTAACGGTATCTGTGAATTAGAGCAGATCAAAATTGAGCCAGGAAATGTATTTTTAAAACGTGTGAAACTATGATTCGCTACCACTTAATAAGATGGATGAAACTACGCTAAAATAGATTTGTATCTACGGTGCGTAACAAATTTCCAATCTCTGTTTAACCTAGTTTCGTTGAAGCAACATCCTACATCCTTTTAAAGCATCCGCCTGCGAACCAGTCGTGGCATGTGATGAATGTAAAGTGGGAAACTTCTCCAGACGGCTACCTCCTAATGACCCAAAATGCATGCCTCACTTATAATGGGATCAATTTTTGCCCTCCTTCTGCACTTGATATTACTGATGCCTTTCCTATTATCTGACTCTCCTCGCAATCACATACAACACCTTCCACTCAATAAACTCTCTGAAATCAAAGTCCCTGTTTAATCCTTCCGGTTCTCTGTATCGGTACTCAAGCGAACGGCCACCTCGGTCATACGTGCATCAGCACCACGTGGGGTAATTTTGAAAAAGGTCATCAATGTGGAATTTGCACAACGGTATCCACGACGGCTACGGTGATGACATGGATGGAGTTGGAGTATACCTTACTATATATAGCCACTTATAGATAACTGAATGATATGACTTGGGGCACACATCAAAGACACAGGATTACCGCTGGCTGCAACTGGACATGGGAACGGCCAATGGTGGAAACAAAAAAGGACGGTGGCTATCAGTTTCAGTTTGTTATCGGTCGCTGTCGATCGGGGCGATATCTTTAATAATTATATTACGATATCCTTTGCGGATTCAGCTAAAAGAGTAGCAGTTTAGGGTTACTGTTACTGGGTTTAAGCTCATGTATCTACTAGAAAACAAAGAGTTGGAATACCAAATATTACGTTTCTTATTTTCTAGTGCAACAAACTAGTAATCAACCATAATAACAAAAAGATACAAATCAAATTGTATCCAACCCCAATCTTTAGTTTGCAAATGCATCTAGTATAAAGCCCACCTCTTCAAATTTCCTTGGCATATTCATATTGAACAGTTTTTCTTTTATGGGCAGGATTATAAGAGTTTATTATTCATAATGGAAAAGACACCCTGCAGGCATTCATTCTTTCCTCGATTGACCACGACGCAGTCCTAATGTAATGTGGGTAAAGTTAAATTTCATCAAGATTTTGTTGCATGGGACTTACATGGAATGGCATTCGTAGAATCCAGCGGATCCGGATTGTAATCTTCCTGGGGAAAGTAGTCGATGTTGGTGCACTGGAACTCGGTCTGACCCAAAGTGGCGCCTCCTGCGGGAGAAAATATTATACTTGGCTTTCAATTTATACGCATGGAATAGGGGTAGTAGGGGCAATATGAACCTACGGGGTAATATGAGCCACCCTAAATTTGAGCTTATTGACCAGTTTTATCATGTAAAAGTTATATGATCTTTAAGAGAATGCTCCACATATGCATCAATGTGAAAACCGCATCAAAATTCAATTCAAGCTTGAAAATGTAAATTTTTGCTGCATAGGCAGAATTATTATAAGATTTTAAAGTTTATAAATAAGGTTTTGACACAAAACTGATTGAAATACAGGTCAAAAATGCATCTAAACCAAAACATCTATTATAATTGAATATTGTTCACGCTTCTTTGTACTGATACAAATCTAAATTAATCCTAAAACTTTTTTTTACAAAACCAGTCTCTATAGGGCAATATGGGCATACCTGCACAGAGCAAGATATTAGGCCTTAATATGCGAACAAGTTCAAATTTCAGTTGCCGAATATAAGAATATTATCAAGTATGTTAGGTTCATTACGGATAAATTACAACACCGCATTACTGCGATCGGAACAGAAAAAATGATCATAGATCAATTGAAATGTGTCTGTGCAAGCGGTGAAGAGTAGCAAATCGGTTTGGTCCGCTGTTGTGCGGCTTATTAATCTTATTTTGTATGTAATACTATAAGCTGTGGTTGGAATATCATATTCATCTATATTACGACACTTTTCTCTCCCAAAAACAAATTATGGATAGGTGGCCCATTCTGCCCCAGATGGTGGCCCATATTGCCCCGTATAGTCGGAAACACACATTAAAATCAATACATTTTCTAAAGTGCATTCCAACAATTTCCAAACACATTTTTCATCATTCATCGACGTAATATGAAAGGTAACACTCCCTAGTATATAAGTCAACTGCATTTGAATGATAGTTTTTAGAGCTTTTCTGCGCTTTTTGGAACGATTTCCTTAGGCGGCCCATATTGCCCCGATCACCCCTAAATGAAAACATAATGGTTATCCCAAAGACAAACGAGTAAAAAAAGCCAGCCTACGACAGAATATGAGCGAAGAAATTTTAAGGAAACAGTGAACTAAAAGAGTAAATCTAGTCGTGCGAAATTGTAATATTGAATGGCAAAAATATATGTGAGCCAAATTCTGTCATACAACAAAAACTTGAAGTGACGAGGAATGCTCTGCAAACCCTATTTTATATGGCGACAAAAACATAATAGCTTCAATTTTGATTAGATGTACACTGCTGTGAATCGCATTCATGTTGGACTAACATGCGATTCACGGCAGTACAATGCCTGCACAAATAAATTGATGAATGTACTTCTTTCGGTCTTAAAGTTCAAGCTTGATGGTCTTGATGGTTGACCATATTATTCATAAGGATCTGCACCAAGAACTGATTGTAAAAATTATCCAAAACCTTTGTGATTATGAGGGTTTTTATATTTTGGGTAAATCTTTTATTGGTGTGAGTATCGACGAGGATTAAGGCTGAGGATCACATCACAACATTCACTAGAGATCAGCTTGATGATGCAACGACTCACCACTTTAAATTGACTAAAACAAGGTTTTTAGAGAAAAATATAGAGAGTTGTGAGAGATTAGCCTGTTCTCCAGACCTAATTCCTTAGAAAATCTTTGGTTTATTCTTACTCGTTTATTTTATTAAAAGAGGCAAACGTTTTGACAACATTAATATGATAATATTTTGTTTTTGTGAATGCTGGGAGCAGAGAGAAATTGTTCTCTCCATAAAATAACGAATTTTTGAAAAGAAAATTATTTTGAGCTTTTTAGTGGAATGTCTTCACTTGTCATAAGACGAGTTTGTACAATCCCATTGAATTCCACCACTTAATTGTATCTTGAGCAGGCCTTGGAAAATTCGTTCAAAAACGAACGAATGCTTCGTTTTTAGCCCGCAGTGAGGTTTTAAATTCGGTGCACCGATTGATGTTCGCTCGATGACGAGCTGCTTGTTGTACGAACAAGGGAAGAGGCAAATACAAAGCATTCGTTTTATACATTGAAAGTGAAGAGTTTTGAACGTGGCATCTTCACAAGCCGGGTACTGCCGAGGAGGCATCGTTCAGTGGGGCAGCGTGAAATGAGGATGCTTCCTTCGTTCATCGACAGTGTTTCAGATATGCCAGTGAGTGTTGTGTAAATACAAAACCATATTACCGAGAAAGAGAAAGCCTGTATTATATACCTCTCTTTCACACATTCATTCCAACTGAAATGCAACTCAGTATAAGTGAGGCAAGAGAGTTAAATATTCTCTGCACTAGCGGGTGTTTGGTTTCACCTCCAGCTGGTTCGTAAAGCAGTGTTATATGGAGCGAGGAAGCATTCTTCACGAAGCACTTTGAAACTGTTCTCTCATGAAGCTACCTTCCTCGGGAGTATATTTGGTGCTGAAACATCGGTCATCATCTTCATTGCTTCATTCATCCAAGCCCTGATCTTGACAGATACTCGACTTAGTCGAGTCAAGTACGAGACACTGAAGACGGCCTTAATGTTGAGGTCGAAATACGTATCTGTCAAGATACAATTAAGTGGTGGAATTCAATGGGATTGTACAAACTCGTCTTATGACAAGTGAAATTTTGAAGTTATTCAAAAGAATGACGCGTACTGGCATCACAAAGTACTTTATCATGTATTTTGCTAAAATATTAGCAAACATTGATGAAAAACTTAATTGGTGCTATTTTTATGTCGTACCTTTTCTCATGAATTTTTCAGCTTAAACGTGAATGGTCCGCATTAATATCAATGTAATGCTTACACTCTGAACTGAAATTTCCGTCATCTGCTCATAATTTCATAAAATATTAGTGAAAAACATGGTTGTGCTATTTTTATTTCGCATAATGTATAACGTCAAATTGAAATAAAAATGGATCAAACAATTTCTGAACAGACATCTGAATCAATTATGGGACCGTACAATAAATACATAAAGATTTTATTACTTCTACATTAAGAAATGCATCCTATCAACTGTGCCTATTATTGGAATTTTCCTATAATCTACGGTATGAATCGGAAGCCTTTAGGACCGATTGCACTGAAAAAGAGACCTGCATCATCGTAGCATTTCATGTTTACAATCTATTTCGAAGGACTATGCTGCACTCGACCCATTTCTGCTAAATTACCGATAACAAAATTCTGTTTCATCAGTTTTTGCATACAACTTCACTTTCTTTGTTAGTTGTAAGCAACTGACTCAAATTCGAACTAAATAGGTCCAAAGTTCCAAAGTGGTGCTATTTTTATTTCGCATATTTTTCTATAAATTTTTCAGCTTAGATCTAAATGGTCCTCGTTAATATTCTGAACGGAAAATACCACCATCTGTTCAAAATGACCAGAAAAAAAATTTGTTGAAAATTTCAGAAAATATTGGTAAAAAAAACATTGTGGTGCTACAGGTTATCTTCGATATAACGTACCGTAACCCCCCCAATCAAGTAATTATAAAAAATAGTGAACGGTCATGAGCATTCAAGTAGGGATCACATCATCTTATGAAATCTAATTTTATCACATTGATATGTAAATCTTTTTTTTTTAATTAATCCCAGAGGAAACCTCTGAAGAAAGAATTTACGGACGAGTTCCTGCAGGAATCTGTTAATGTCATTAAGGTAGGAATTACCGAATCAATTCCTGAATAAATTTTCAACTGAATATTCGAAGGAATTCCTCAAAGATTTCCATCGAAATTTTTAATGGAATTTCAAAAAGAATTCCTAAAAGAATTTTTGAAGGAGCTCCTGAACGCATGTTTGAAAGCGTTTCTAAATGATTTTAGGAAGAAATTCCAAATAGAATTTCCTTAGAAATACTTATTGGAGTTTCCTACACAATTCCTAGATTTCTCCAGGAATTCATTCGAGAACTTCTTCGAAATCTCCTTCTGGAATTGTCCAGGAATTCCTTCTTGAATTTAACCAGTAAATCATTCTAAAACTCCTCAAAAAATTCCCCTGAAGAAAAATCCAGGAATTCCTTCAGAAATTCCTAGAGGAATTCTTTAAAACATCTCCATGATACGAATCCAGTTATTCTTTAGAAAAACCCTCCACATCCCCGGAACTTCACTCAGAAATATGTTCAAAACTTTCCCAACCATTTCCTTAGGAAGACCTTAGGACCAACAACAATCTCTTAGATTACTCCAAGAATTCCTTTGGACATTCTTTCAAGACTTCCTTCAAAAACTCTTTTAGAGATTCCTGCAAAAAATCCTCCGGAAGTTACTTCAGATATGAATCTAAAAATTTATTTTTAAATTCTTCTGGGTGTTCTTTCAAAAATTAAAAGAGGAAATTTTAAGAATTACTTCAGAATTCAGAACTTCATCTTGGAATTCTTTCGGAAACTCTATAAATCATTTATTTAGAAATCCATTTACGAATTCTGTTGAAAATTCCCCACAAGCAGTAAGCACATTCCGTAATTCCTTCAGAATTACCTACGGAAAATATTTTGGAAACTCCTTCGGAAATTCCATCGAAAATTTCTTCGAGAATTCGTTCGGAAATTTCTTTTGGTTTGGAAAATTTGCGTAGGAATTTCTAAGCTGCGGAGGACGACAGAGGTCCTTCGTAGCTTAGTAGGGAAAGCACCTGTCTAGCGTACTGGGGTCGTGTGATCAAAGCCCACCGAAGGGGCGGTTACCGTCCAATACCTTTTCCGAACTAAATCTATCACATGTTGTGCATATGCATAATCGAGCTCAGACATAGTAATTAATTTCCACTCCGGGTGGCTTAATACCTGGCATATAGGCAATTAACTTTGAATGTACTGAACTCGAGTGGCGATCTTACTTCGCTTATGTGGCCGGGTCGGGATCTGACGACCAACTGGCACAACCTCACACAACCCTACTTCATTGAGCGCCGTTGCTGATGAAGCAAGTGTGTAGGAACCGTGTGTACTTAATACTCATCCTACTTGGTTGGCATGTGTACAAAAATACATATGAGAGAGTTAAGCCCCAAACACAATGTTAGCGGAACGGCAACGGAAACGGCAAATTTGACAGAAAATATATGGGCTAACTGTCAAATTTGCCGTTGCCGTCGCCGTTCCGCTGACATTGTGTTTGGGGCTTTAGTTCTGCAAACGTATTGCGAGAGTTTGGCTGGTGGTCCGGTGCTTTGAATTTGGTTTTATCAGTACCCGCTAAGCTGCGGAGGACGACGTAGGTGCTTTGTAGCTTAGTAGGGAAAGCATCTGTCTAGCATACTGGGGTCGTGGGTTCAAAGCCCACCGAAGGGGCGGTTACCCTCCAATTCCTTTTTCCGAACTAAATCTATCACATGTTGTGCATATGCATAATCGAGTTTCACACATAGTAATTTCTTCAGAAATTGTTTTAGAAATATGTTTGGATTTTTTTAGGAATTCATTCGGGAGTTTCTTAGGAAATTCCACCGCGAATTCCTATAGGAACTCCCCCAGAAATACTCTAAGGAATTTCTTTAGAAATTATTTCAGGAATTCCTGAAAAAAATCCGATGAGAATTCTTAAAGAATATTTCCCAGCAAATTCATTATTTTTTCAGAAACTTTTCCAGATTTTTTTTTGGTAATTCCTCAAGAAATTCCTTCAGAAATTCCTCCGGACATTTCTTTAACAATTTCATAGGGAATTCCCCTACTTTTTTTTCGGGAACACCATCGGAAAATTCTTCGGAAATTAACTAATTTGGAAATTCTTTTAGAAAAACCTTCGAGAATTCCTTTAGAGGTTCCATAAAAAAACCGTTTTATATTGATAAATTCCTTCAAGAAATATTTTACTATTCCATCGAAAATTCCTTCAAACATATGGTTGTAAATGCCTTTGTTCGATCGCGAACTGTGCTCATCGTCGTCAAGGAGCTAGACTTTACAAAGGTGGCGCAGATCAGCGCAGCGTGTCACTAGATGTCTCTTTCTCTCCCCCGTTGTTCTTATGCAACGCAAATAGTGACGTCACTATTTGCGTTGCATAAGAACAACGGGGGAGAGAAGGAGACAACTAGTGACACGCTGTGCTGATCTGCGCCACCTTTGTAAAGTCTAGCTCCTTGCATCGTCGTAGCTGCTGTTGAAGCCTAACAGTGCAGCGTGTGTGCGCCTTTTATTTTGTGTCACTTTTGTTATTCACTGTTCTCGCGCCAACTGCTTGCGTTATGTGCATAGCAGTTGGCGCGCTGTGTAAGTCCAATTAGAATTTAAATTTGAATGTTTGTGCACACGTCCCCAATAGTTATAATATTATGTAATTGCCTTTGCCGTACTAACAGTCGCCTATAAAAGGCGACTCCAATATCAATGTTCTGTACAGTATCGTTATCGTAACCTCCGAGCTGGCACGCTGCCTCTCGGAGGTAATAAATCAATAGTAAACCGTTAATCAGTAGTTTGCCTTCATCATCGTCGCCCGGAGAATCCATCAGAAGTTAAACACAACGTAGGGTCGTCCCACCCTGGACGAAACAGCCTTCATAAGCCCTTTCCGATATCCCCTCAGGAATTCCCTCGGAAATTTCTTCGGAAATTCGTCCAGAAATCCCATCAGAAACTATTCCATTTTTTAGTACAGCAAAACTCTCCCAACTAAATTTCAGATAGAATTTATTTGTTAAAACCATACAAAATAATTCTATCTGAAAGGAATCTCCGAAGAAAAACCCGAAGGGAATTTCGAAGAAATTTTAAATTAATTTCTGAAAAAAATCCTTCATTTCTCCAGAAACTCCTTTAGAAATTTTTTCCAGGAATTCCTTCAGAAGTTTCTCCAGGTTTTTTTTTAAATATTAGTTTAAATATTAGGCGGGATATTAGTTTTTTAGAAAAATGTTGTATATAATTAGATATCAGTGAAATTAATCAATTTGGTGAGTCACGTGCCCCATCGTTTAACTTCGTTAGTGATCACAGATACACTATTTATAAATTTTCGTACAAACAGTGCCATTAAATTTTATGTTTTATTTTTTGTTTATTTAACTGGTTTAATCATCAGTGTCATGAAAAGCAAACTCTGTTTTCACAGTTTAGTCCATGCCAACGTCCATCCCCATTTTTACAGATAATAAAAAAGGAATTAAATTTGAGTAATTTTTCTTAATAACTAACAAGTTTGTAGGAATTGTTCACAAGAAAAGCTGTTGCACACTGCCAGCTGAACTTTATTTGAAAAAAAAAAATCGTACATAAAGTACATAGAAGAAAAGCATTTAAGTAGTGAAAAATAAGGACGATTATTCATGCTTCGATATAACATACAATTCTATATAAGGTACAACTTTGAAATCAAAATGTACATTATATCGAAATTTACCTGTATTTCACTCAGAAGCATTCTCTAGGTAAATTAAAAAAAAAAACAACCAAACCAAATAAAATTTTGTTTTAAAACAAAAATAAAAAAAAGTACTTATACATATTTAGAGATCGAAGGAAAGTAAAAAAGTGAATTATCATTAAAGCAATCAAGGTGGAAGCAATTTTACTAAATATAAAATTACCTTAAACAAGGCGGGAAAATTTCGTGGCCAATTTACTTATTTGAGGGGAGATTTCAAAGTTTTACCTGAAAAATAATAAAATTTTTAACTTTCATTGAAAGTTCTTTAAGAAATCTTATAAGTTTTTTTTTATTTCTTTAAATCAATTTATGAAACCGTCTAAGACGAATTAAGTACTGTCCATTTAATTCCACCAGTTAATTTTCGTTATCTTTGCAGATACGTATTTTGACCACACAGTTGTGGTCGAAATACGTATCTGCAAAGATAACGAAAATTAACTGGTGGAATTAAATGGACAGTACTTAATTCGTCTTAGACGGTTTAATACATTCCACTAAACGAGCTTAATATATTTTTCCAATTTATGAAATTTATTTTTCATTTTCCATCCCCTCATTATTGAAAGAAATTTATATCTGTTTTGGCCTAATTGAATAATTTCATGCTTAAATGAAAATTCTCCAAAAAATCAATAAAAAGAATCAAGAAACTATGATAGCTTAAATCCGAAATTTTCTGTAGAGAAATGAAAAATAACGGGATGAAAAATTAGCAACAAAATTGTCTTCTTTTTGGTTGCTGACAAATTTTTTCGGATCTTTGTCATTATTATCTCCGATAAAAACAAAGCTTTGTCGTTGGTTCTCTTTTGTCGCTTGTTTCGCATGCGCATCTAAGAAAAATTGATTCTCTGCTAATTTATAATATTTCTATTCCTTTTGATTATTTTGTTCATGGGATTGTTTAGAATTATTATAGAGTTTTTGAATTCTTATCTAAAATATATGATTCTTAGTAAGTATATCCCATGGAAAATGTATTACTCGAAAAGTAAATTTTGATGTCCACAGAAATAGGTATCGAGTCAAATGTCTAACGGTAAACTCATTTTAAATGCATACAAACTTAGGACACCTGATTTTGGAAGGGAGGCTTTAGAAAATATTGCATTCTTCTTCTTCTTTGTTGGCATTACATCTCCCTACTAGGACATTACCGCATCGCTGTTCATTAAGCACTACCACAGTTATTAACTGCTTGGTTTCTAAGCCAAGTTATCATTTTAACATTCGTATATCATGAGGCTAACACGATGATACTTTTATGCCCAGAGAAGTCGAGACAATTTCCAATCCGAAAATTGCCTAGACCGGCACCGGGAATCGAACCCAGCCACCCTCAGCATGGTCTTGCTTTGTAGCCGCGCGTCTTACCGCACGGCTAAGGAGGGCCCCTTGCATTGAACATATTTAAATGGGCTCGTACAAAAGGCTGTTTTAACGATTGTTCATTAGAATAGTCCGAAATTCAAGTTCCACACGACGAATATATGAATCCGTGTCTATAGAAGGATATAAGTGTTGATATTGACAGTTTTGCGAATTTATAACAGACAGATTTCCAATTTTCGTGCATTTTTCCGCAGTTATTACTTATTTTCTATAAATTTAATGCATATAAGCATGAAACATTGAATTCCAAACAATGATTTACTATCTTCACTTTAACAGCAGGAGAAAACAAACAATTGATCGCACTGCTGGTTCATGATGGGTTAACCCGCCGCAACGAATATTGAGTAGGCGGCGACATAAACCATTGCGACACTTCCGTTTGCAGTAATTTCCTCTCCGATTATCGGGTTTTCTTCATTCAATTTTCCCACTCTACATGATTCTTCAAGATTCTTGAGATACACTCCTCGCAGGTTTTCGTTGATAAAATCCGCTAACGTGATAGGCAAAGAGGCCCCACAACTCTACTCTATGTCTATCCATAGATATGCGGGCGCGTTGTGTGTTGTTCTCTTAGAAATACCAGCTAGCAAACGTCGGGCTTCTATGAGCATTTGGAATTGCTAAAATATGTTTATTACTATTTTTTGTAACATTAACATTTTGAACATTAACTAGCTTTGTATGAAATATCAATAAAAAAATCAGAACGGTTATTATCTATAACAGTACACACATTTGGTTAGATGAATATTTCCCCCAATTGCCCCCTCTTTCTTACATTGCTCTCCTTTCCATTCGTCAGCTTTATTGGCTCTTGATTGATGCTGATTCTCTTTCCTTAAATGTACAACTAGATGTCAACTTACCCATCTTACTGCATAGCGTCCACAGGGAAGCTTTGGTGTACTTGGTTAGATAGATTCCGTCATCTTTAACATTATAGTTCATGGTGCCATTGTAGCCACGGTTGCTGAGCTTTTCCTCGGTGAACAGCCACTGTGGTCCAGCCACTGCTGCAATCACCAGTGCGACCGAAAAGCTATCAGTGGAGAAGGGTGAAGTCGATTAGAACGTGGTTTGGCTGGATAACGAGGAAAAATAATTCGAAGTCGAAAAAATTCTACGACAAAATGAGCTGATTTTCGGCATAGGTCAAACATGTTCGTTTGTGATAGTCGATCAAATTCCATATTACTACATTATATAAAGATTTTTGAAATCCCTTTCAATTTTTACGTTTTTACTTTTCTGAGAAGATTTTTTTGTACATGCTTCTATATGTTCCTCAATTAAAATATCATTTGTTTCTTTGAAACAAATCAGAAAAATAGGCACAATTCCATATCATATCATTTGTTATAATTATATTTTCAATGTCAAAGTGTACCATACATTTTATTTAATAATTCACGAGATTTCTTGATAGATTAATACGTAACACACCTGCGTAACGCATACAAAGTGAAATTATAGACACTTCCGAAGGAAGGGTCAAAAAGTGATGATGAAATATTGATAAGAAGAACAAAGTTTGTTTGTTTGTCAGAAGCCGGGTCATTATAAGTATGTCTTAAGACACAGTGTCGTTTGCTGAAGCAACAACAGCAGTACAAAAAGAGTGGCAGTGATCCAAAGAATGCGAAGCGCGAGTCCAGAGCCAAGCAGGCTACTGAAAAAGAACTTCCGGTGTGTTTTACCGTCGGTGGTAATCCAAGAGGTGGCTGTTGGTACATAGACAGTGATTGTTCCAGTCACATGACAAACGAAAAATCGTTTTTCGGGAAGTTGGACAGAAACGTTAGAACAGGTCGTGTTGGCTGACGGTTCGGTAACGAAAGCGTGCGGTATCGGTGAAGGAACTGTGCGTTGCGTCGACGGCCGGCGGTGGTAAGGCGAAAGATATCACCATAAGTGATGTGCTGTATATTCCCGCATTGATCAGCGGACTCGGTCGGACTCGGTACGTAAACTGACGTAGAAAGGTTTCGAAGTGAAGTTTGGTGCGACACAATGCAAAATCGTGAACGACGCTGGATCAGTAGTGGCTACAGGTGAAACCACTAAGAATTTGTACGTGCTGAATACGGCAAAGCATGCAAAGCTGGGAAAAGTGATGCAGAACCTTAAAAACTGCCAGCATATCTGGCATCGGCGGATGGGGCACCGAGACCCTGCCGTACTGGAACGTGCCAAGGAGCTTTCGGAAGGAGTTGACATACAGGACTGCGGTATCCAGCCGGTTTGTGAACCGTGCCTACAAAGTAAATTACCACGTAATTCTTTTCCCAAAGCAACAGCACATAGGTCAAGCCGTGTCCTAGAGCTGGTACACACAGACGTGTTGATGGCGAATGTTACTCCCGGAGGATGTCGGTACATTCTGACGTTAACCGACGATTACAGCCGCTATTGTTTAGTGTTTTTCCTCCGGCAAAAGTCTGACGTAGCTGGGTGTATCAAGCGGTATGTAGCCCATGGAAAAACTCGTTTTGGGAGAACCCCTTGCGTGGTACGGTCAGATGGAGGAGGGCAGTTTATCAACCGAGAATTGAAGGAGTTTTACGCCAACGAAAGGGTTCAGTCGCAGGTAACAGCACCGTACTCTCCCCAACAAAACGGAGTCGCAGAACGCAAGAATCGAACCTTGCAGGAGATGGCATCATGTATGCTGGTGGACGCGTGTCGCGAAAAGAAATATTGGGGGGGGGAAGCTGTCATGACGGCGACTTTCTTACAGAACCGTCTGCCGTCACGTCCGTGGATCGTACACCATACGAGAAGTGGTTTGGTGTCAAACCGAATCTAAAGCATCTTCGGGTATTCGGTTCAAAGGCTTACGTACATGTTCCGGAGGTAAAGCGTGTAAAGCTTGATGCGAAGGGTCGGAAACTAATTTTTGTTGGCTATTGCGAGGCCTATCGATTCCTAGATCCGACAAACGACAATGTGATCATCAATCGCGATGTTAGATTCATCGAGCAGAAGAACAGTTCGTTGTCGAACGTTACAAGCAGTTACCGATAAATCAAGCGTGGAAGAATTGGACTGGCCTGGATTGATGAGTGTGGAGGACAAGATTCAGGAGGCAAGATGAAGAGCTGCGAAATTCAGGAGGAGCAGGCAGAATCCGAGAAGGAACTTCACAGCTGCGAAGAAGACAACACTAAAACAGAATGTGAGCAGATCGCTGGGGATCGCATATCGCACAAGAGGAACCTTGCCAACTCGGAATAACGATTATGTTGTGGATATAGTGAAGGCGGTTGAAGCAGAACCAGCTGGTTACGACTAGGCCTCCTACAGAAGCTATTCGTGAAGAGCTCGAGTCGCTGATCAAAAATAGGACCTGGAAAATAGTGAACTTGCCGGCCGGGCGTAAACCAATCAGCTGTAAATGGGTTTACCACCGAAAAGACGATAGCGATGGAAACATTACCCGTTTCAAGGCACGCCTTGTTACGCATTCGCAACTGTGTGGGGTCGAATATAATGCGGTATTCTCACCAGTGGCTAGTCAAACGACATTAAGAGTGTTACTGTCGTCGGTGTATTATTTGGATGTGAAGTGTGCGTATCTACATGGCAAGCTGGCTAAAGAGATATACATGCAGCAACCGCCTGGGTTTGTACAACGAGAAAGCGAGAAGAAAGTCTGTAAACAAGAGCGCAGTTTGTACGGTTTAAAGCAAAGTGCGCGTGTGTGGAATGAAACGATTCACGGGTTATTGAGTCCTTAAGGGCTCAAAGTATCCGTTTGACGTTGGGTACTACAAGAATCGCGAAGATAGCAAAAAGCTGCCGAATAACAATCGCTACCGGAGCCTCATTGAGGCATTGCTGTAAGTATATAGGACTCAACACTCGTCCGGATGTAACAGCAAGTGTGACTATATTGAGTAGACAAACTAGTGAGCCAACAGAAATGGACTGGACTAAGCTCAAATGAGTTGTACGATATTTGGCAAAGACAAGCAACCCTCCTTAGCCGTGCGGTAAGACGCGTGGCTACAAAGCAAGACCATGCTGAGGGTGGCTGGGTTCGATTCCCGGTGCCGGTCTAGGCAATTTTCGGATTGGAAATTGTCTCGACTTCCCTGGGCATAAAAGTATCATCGTGTTAGCCTCATGATATACGAATGCAAAAATGGTAACTTGGCTTAGAAACCTTGCAGTTAATATCTGTGGAAGTGCTTAATGAACACTAATCTGCGAGGCGGCTCAACACTAAACTGCGAGGTGGGGATGTAATGCCAATAAGAAGAAGAAGAAGAAGAAGAAGCAACTACAAGCTAAAGCTGACATGTAACAGGAAGGAACCGATAGTACTACAAGGATATTGTGACTCATATTGGAGTGGTGATACGGTAGACAGGAAATCAACTTCAGGGTATTTGTTCCAGCTAGGAGATGCTACAGTGTGTTGGGTAAGCCGCAAACAGACCAGTGTGGTTCTCTCAAGTATGGAGGCGGAGTACAACGTATTGTCGAAGGCATGTAAGGAAGTATTTGGTTCCGTCTATTGGAAGATTTCAATGAATATCAACCTGAAGCGACTACGCTCTACGAAGACAACAGGAGTTGCATCGACTTCGTGCAACTTAACCATGTGTCACGCCGATCGAAGCATATTGATACACGAATGCATTTTGCAAAGGATCTAGCGGAGAAAGATGTTATAGAACACCAGTATTTCAGTTCGGAAGATATGAAGGCTGACATGTTAACGAAACCAGTTGGAGGCGTTGAGCTGCAGAAGTTTTCAGAGGCTATTGGCTTAGTGGTGGTAGACTAAGTGAAGATGGAGGATAAAGAAGATATGAAGGAGGAGTATAAGCGATATATCCTTTATAGCAACACTGTATCGAAAGCAAACGTCAGTTATTACCCACGGACTTAAAATGATCATAACATTGTCAGTTTTTCACCGATTTTGACGATTTTGGTTGCTACGGATGCAGGAACTTACCCGCTATTCGATACATGTTACAGAGAACCGATTCGGATTACCTGGTAACCGGAATTCCGGATTAACTGAGCCAAGTCCCAAAGTATGTGTAAATTGAAGATATATATTCAACCAAATGAAGATTTCTTGCGTCATGACTAATAAACTTCGTTGGAAATTTAAAGAATATAACTTAACTACGTTACAGGACCATCTTATGAATTAATCCCGGAACGATTATTCCGGAAACAGGTTCCCGTCGGGCCTAAAGTGGCCACAAACTTATTCTGAGAAACCCTGGCAATATGGGTATCAAAATTCATGAAATTGTTTCGGAAACATGATCTGATAAGTAATTGGACCATTGGATGGTTTGACAAGAAACCCTGGCAATATGGGTATCAAAATTCATGAAATTGTATCGGAAGCATGATCTTTTGGGTTATTAGGCCATAAGATGGTTTGACAATGGACCGGTCATTTCCAAACAGGTTTCCGAGGGGACCCTCATTTAGAAGAAACACTTGCTATCTTCTTTTTCCGTTATTTCTTGTCAAAAAGACTTAAAAATTCTTGACAGGTACTCAGAAATGATTTATAATGAACCACAGGCGCTGTAAGTATCATTGGTGTTTGCTGAATAATTTACAAAAATAAAAAGAATGACTAAAATTTTCGAAATTTTTGTGGTAACAAAATGAGTCAAAAACGTGACAAAAACGTGATAAAATCGGGTCGAAAATGTGATAAAGTCGGAGGTAGATAAAATCGGAGAGTGACAAAATCGGGTCAACACTGTGTAACTTTCTTTCTGTAACTTTCTTTCTGTAACTTCTCTCTTCTCATTTCTCTCATTTCACTTTTTACTTTCCACTTCTCACTGCTCACTCCTCACTTCTCATTCGACCCAATAACCATTCGGCCTAACAGCCATTCAGCCTGATGACCCAACATCAGTCCCATCTTCTTGGAAAAACATGTTTCCGAAAATATTCCAAGAATTTTGATGCCAGGGTGTCTTCTAAATGAGTTTGTGGCCACTAAAGGCCTTTCGGGAACTTGTTCTAGGATGACTGTTCTGGTTGATATCCATCCTATGGTTTCAACTTTATGGATAACATATTTCCGAAACAATTCCAAGAGTTTTGATACCCATATTGCCAGGGTGACCATTCAGGTTGATATTCATCCTACACACTCAGTTCAGCTAGCTCGGCATTTTTTGATTCTTTTGCCGAGATCCGCACAGCCGACCGCTCGGTTCCTGACTTTTTGCTGATATCTCAGCTGAAAAAGTCATTTGTTTACTGCAGCACTCGAAGAAGCCGCCGTAATCACACGTCCATTTAGCTGATATTTCAGCAAATGAACTTAAACCGAGAATCGCACAGATTGGTGAGATTGGTGAAAAAATTGAAGTGTGTTGGTCTCAACTAGATTAAAAACATGTTTCCGGAACAATTCCAAGAATTTTGATATCCATATTGCCAGGGATTCTCCCAAATGAATTTATGGTCACTGTAGGCCCTCCGGGAACCTGTTCCAGAATGACCATTCCGGTTGATATTCATCCTATGGTCTCAACTACATGGAAAACATGTTTCCAGAACAATTCCAAGATTATTGATACCCATATTGCCAGGGTTTCTGCCAAATGAATTAATGGTCACTTTAGGCCCTCCGGGAACCTGTTCCAGAATGACTGTTCCGGGTCATATCCAATCTATGGAAAACATGTTTCCGGAACAATTCTAAAAATTTTGATACCATATTGCCAGGGTTTATTCTAAATGAGTGTTTGGCCCCTACGGACCATCGGGGAACCTATTCCAGAATGACCATTCCGGTTGATATCCATCCTATGGTCTTAACTACATGGAAAATATGTTTCCAGAACAATTCCAAGAATTTTGATACCCATATTGCTAGGGTTTATTCTAAATGAGTTTTTGGCCATTACGGGCCCTCCGGGAACCTGTTCCAGAATGACCGTTCCGGTTCATATCCATCCTATGGTCTCAACTACATGGAAAATATGTTTCCGGAACAATTCCAAGAATTTTGATACCCATATAGCTAGGGTTTATTCTAAATGAGTTTTTGGCCACTACGGGCCCTCCGGGAACCTGTTCCAGAATGACCCTTCCGGGTCATATCCAATCTATGCTCTCAACTACATGGAAAACATGTTTCCGGAAGAATTCCAAAAATTTTGATACCCATATTGCCAGGGTTTATTCTAAATGAGTGTTTGGCCCCTACAGACCCTCCGGGAACCTATTCCAGAATGACCGTTCCGGTTGATATCCATCCTATGGTCTTAACTACATGGAAAATATGTTTCCAGAACAATTCCAAGAATTTTGATACCCATATTGCTAGGGTTTATTCTAAATGAGTTTTTGGCCATTACGGGCCCTCCGGGAACCTGTTCCAGAATGACCGTTCCGGTTCATATCCATCCTATGGTCTCAACTACATGGAAAATATGTTTCCGGAACAATTCCAAGAATTTTGATGCCCATATAGCTAGGGTTTATTCTAAATGAGTTTTTGGCCCCTACGGGAACCTGTTCCAGAATGACCGTTCCGGTTGATATCTATTCTATGGTCTCAACTACATGGAAATTATGTTTCCGGAACAATTCCAAGAATTTTGATACCCATATTGCTAGGGTTTAACCTAAATGAGTTTTTGGCTACTACGGGCCCTCCGGGAACCTGTTCCAGAATGACCGTTCCAGTTCATATCCATCCTATGGTTTCAAGTATATGAATAACATGTTCCCGAAACAATTTCAAGAATTTTGATGCCCATATTGTCAAGAATGATTTTGCGGCCACTATAGGGCCCACGGGAACCTTTTCCGGGATAGCCGTTCCGAGTCCATATGATCACGTGGTCCTAATACGTTGGGAAGTCATAATCCTCGAATTTTCTGCGAAACTGGTAACTCAGGATACAAGAAATCATCATTTGGATTCTATAAGATCAACTTCTCCATTTTTAAGACATGGCACAGTGTTTTCTAACCCAGGAATTCGTGATCGAAAATGTTTTGACCATGAAAAGTTGATTTTAGAGTCTCAGTGACTTCGGAGAAAAGTTTCAGTATGTTAAGCTCCATATTCTGTAAAAAAAATTTTTTTGACTAATCCCCCTAAAAGTGAGATGGAAATTCTCTTTCCTCCAATTATGAAGATACATCATTGGTGTCTTAGAGAAAGTTGTAGAAAAAGTTTCTAGGAAAAATTTTGCTATATTAATTTTATTTCTATCTGCTATAGAAGTCGGGATATAAGTCGTTATTTATGAACGACCATCAGAAAACAGGTTTTTCACGATACTTTCGTCAATATATTTTTTAGATTTTTCAAATGTTCTACAAAGATGTCCGTCGCGATAAAAAACATGAACCTTTCGAAGACAGTTTCTTCTTATTTTCAATATTGACGAAGTTATTGACGATTTTCGGTTCAAAAATGAGCATTTTGACATTAACTGCATACATGTAGGGGCAAAATGGGGCAGAATTTTATTTAGGTAATTGAAAGTATAACTTATGCTCTAATGGTTGCATTGCAACATATATGTGACATAGCTTGACATAAGTGCCGTATGAACATCTTTTTCTTCTTCTTCTTGTTATATAAAAAAATGAATTGGTCTGTACTGTATTTCGCATAACTAAGAAACCGCGATTTCTCAGAATCTACACGCTAATCTGAAACAACCCAGTGGCCGGGTCATTTGTACCCGGATTTTTTCGATGTTAGCAGTTGTCAAAATCTGGGTATGTCAACAAAATGGATATGAGTCAGCCGAACCCGAAATCTGGGTAAACGAGGACTTAAACATTTTCGGATATATCAACATGGCGACGACCAGCGTCAAAGTCGCATGTTGGAATTAATGTTGGGGTTTTTAGCGGAATGCAACCAAGAAACAGGTAAGAATAGTTGAATTTATCATGGCGGAGCATTGTCGGTGCAGCCGACAAATGTTTCGCGTTGGGGAAATTGTTTTATTTAACATTTTTTACACAATAATAATTTTCTAGAGCGAAAAAAGCTGGGTACCGGTTACCCAGATTTTTTCGCTTGTACTGCTACCCAGATCTGAGTTAAGGTACCCGAACCCAAATTAGAGTAACCACGGTTTTGCTGAATCTGGGTCACTTTGACATAATTCTGGGTAGGTTCAGGTTAGCGTGTAAAAAAACCTGGCGGTGGAGTTCTAATTGAAATGTCTTCAAATTTTGATTCAGAAATAATAACTAGCAAAAATTATAAAAACTTTGAGCATGTTTGGGTGAAATCTAACATTGCAGGAGAAACCCATGTTTTCTCCTCTGCGTATTTTCCACCGGAACATTCACAAACAACATCTCATGAAAGTGTGTATAAAACTTTAGAAGAATCGGAACCTGAAGTCAAAGTACATATTTACGGAGACTTTCATCAACGCACCGTTTGTTTTATTCCCGATTCAGAAAACGAACAAATTCTACTTCCAGTGGCTGGGAAAAAAATTAATGTTTATATTTTATAGAACTGCTAGCCTAGAACTTAACCAAATCAATCACATTAAAAATCAACAGAACCTTTACCTTGACTTGCTAACGAATATTTAAGAAGATTTCTGTGTATCTGAATAATTGAATCTCCCTTATGGAGTTCATGAGTATCAAAAACCATCCAACGGTAACTTTGAAGAAGTCCTTGAATACCATAAAGCAAACTATGACAACATAAGACATAAGCTAAATAGATTTAACTGGAAGCAAATTTTGGAGATTGAAGGTAATATTGAATCTTCCGTTGATGTCTTCTATAACATGATTTTTAATACTATTATTAACGAGGTTCCAAAAAGAAGAAAACGACGGAGCGGGAATTCAAAATATCCAATTTGGTACAATAGGCAGATAAAAAAATTAAAGAATCACTAACAAAAATTACATAAAACTTACAAGCTAGGCTAGACAATACGAATGAAAATTTGGAGAAAAAATTTTAGACATATGCGATCAATTAAAACTAGCAATTGATGTAGCATTTGAAAAGCACAACACGCAAACAGAAAACGAAATAAAGTCATGCTCAAATAATTTCCTCAATTTACGTAAAATCAAAATTAAAATCAGACAATTTTCCGTCACGTCCATATCACCCCAGAAACAAATAAATTGACTGGATCTGTTGAAAAACGTACCCCGGCTTACTCCAATAAAATAATTTCCATATTAAGCAAAAAATCTTGCAATTTTCTATTGCAACGATCAGCTCCTTGTATCCTAGGTTAAGTTTAGTTTAAGTTTAAAGCATTGTAATACGGCCCCTGCAAACGCTGTATGGAAAACAACCAACCAACCGTATATGGCTCAACAAACCATTTTCTTCATAACTTTTGAACGCATTGACTGATCGTGGTTATATATGATCAATTAGGGTTTCAAAGGTAATTGCCTATTTCCGGGGATTAAACCACCCGACTTGGACGTGGTTACCTCCAATACATTTTCCAAATTAATATCTTCCACATAACGTACATATTCACATATGAGTTTCATAACATTGTAAATTAACGTCCAAGTCGGGTGGTTTAATCCCCGGAAATAGGCAATTACCTTTGATTGAACTGAACTTGAGTTGCGTGCTCTTGCCTACGCAATGCGGTCGGGTCTGAGCTTGACGACCGACTGGCAAATAGCTTACACAACCTCACTTGATCAGTACCGTTGCTGATGAAGAATGTGTATAGCCGCCAGACATTCTAAATACTCACGCTCCTCTAATGTGGACGTGTACAATACACATGTGGAAGTATTGGTTTGAGAAATGGATTGCGAGTGATTTGACTATGCGTCCAATTTGGGAATCTCGAGCTCGTTCAGTAGCCGCTAGGTTCACGCAGAAAAAACTACGTTAAAAACAAACATATTCTAGGTAAATCCAAACATAAATTCAGTTTGTTCTGGCATCAAAAATAAATCTGTTTGGAACAAACATATTGTTGCATTTGAAACGAACAAAAACTTTTTATTGAATCAAATGTGCGTTTCAAGTTGTTTTAACCAGCTAAATGTTTGAAGCAAACATGGATATTATTGTTTTGGTACGACCCCTCATAATATTTTCTTATCAATTCTACCAATTTTCATATTCTGGTAGCATTTGACTACCAGATTTTACAATTCCAAACGTTCATATTTCATTTACTTACCTTTCTGTACCTAAAAAACATCCCTATCCTCAATTTGGAAGCAAGAACACATATGCTTCTATTTTTGCTCCTGCTCCGCTGCTGTCTTCCGATCGGATCCGATCCGAACTTGAGGTTTTGTTTATTTTTGCAAGAGCGAGCGAGGGGCTGTCCACTAGTGTATGTATAAAGCAAACAGGAATTCAATTTGGTTTTAAAAATAAATATGTTTGATTCAAACATATTACCATTTTGGAAATAAACATGTATATTTTTGAAGCAAATGGATGAAATTTGTATCCGTGTTGCGAAGGCCGACGGAGGTCCTTCGTAGCTTAGTTGGTTAAAGCACCAGTCTAGCGTACTGTAGGGGCCTGGGTTCGAGTCCCATCGAAGGGAAAGTGGTTACCTCCAATACATTTTCCAAATTAATATCTTCCACATAACGTACATATTCACATATGAGTTTCATAACATTGTAAATTAGGGTTTGTTCGAATGCAACTTGTTGTAAGAAAATCGGTTAAGAATTACTATATGAAAAAGTGGCTAATGTTTTTCGGGTTTCGTGTGCACACACACACATACACACGGTCTGACAGACATTTGTTCAGCTCGACGAGCTGAGTCGATTGGTATATAACATCATGGGTCTCCGAGACTTCTATACAAAGTTCGATTTTGGAGTGCAATGATAGCCTTTCGGTACAACTTTGTTGTCCGAGAAAGGCAAAAATGTATCATAGCAAATAAGGATGATAGTGTTAATCAAACACGGAACACTAGTCTAAAAGATGAATGCATGTAATAGATCATTAGCAATTAAAATTAGTTTCTTAATAAATATTTTCTTTATTCTGGTTTTCACTATGCGCAAGATAGTAGAACAATAGTAGAACGAAAATCGGCCCTATGTTATGCTAAACATACATACAAAGTGAAATAGTCCAGTAATTATTGTATCACTTTTTTGAAATATTTAACTTTAAATTGATAATTTAAACATTACACTATTGTCACAATCGTCATAATAGTCATAACAGAAACTAGGCCAACTATTGCCAAATAAGCCACACATTACCTTACCTGCTTACAACTGGTGTAATCATCAGCATCCAGTAGTTCTCAGAGGCTCCTTCGCTAGATCCCGATCCAAATGACGTCATCGAAAGCACTCCATCGGAACAAATCCTTTTAACCAAACCCAAAGGCCCTGCAGCTTTAAGTGTCGTTTTCACACCGTCACGGTCACCATCGTCGTTATTTCTCACCTCGTTAGCGGCCCCATTCAAGTTATCCACCGATGGCGCCAAAACATCACAAACGTCCGCTTCCAACTCGCAGTGCCGTACGCCGGAGCCACCGTTTTGCTGCATCGCCACCACGCGGTTTCCGTAACGACCCATTCCTTCCGTACGCGACGGACCGAACCCGGTGTTCAGTCGAGCTGAAATCGACGGCACGTGAACCGAAGGCGAGGGCAAATTCGCAACACATGATTGGCGTCGGACCGCACACGATGATGGCAAACCACCGCCGATGCCACCTGTTCCGCCCGTCAGCGAAAGCATCGAAGGGATCCGCGGTTGTCTGCTTGCGGTTGTCGGTGGCATCATATTTGTTTTTGGGCGGTTCAGTTCTTATGATAGATGGCACACATCGTTGTGCTTGAATTTGATTAAAGGGTGCACTTGGCAAGACTGATCCGAACGCATCAACAGTTGATTTACAACTGCCGTAGAAGATCCTTTCTTCCATCGATGAATCTACCCATTGCAGTGCGCTTCAATGTTTTCCAGATTGATTGCGACGGAACGTGTTGGTAATGTCCTGCAGATGACGGAGTTCTAATCGAAATAATCACGGAGCGCAGATCGAGAACCCCTTTTGTAGCACATGCGGTAGAGGAGAGTTGAGAGAGAATCATCTGTTCTGTGCCCTGGTCCTGTTCTGGATGCTGCCCTCGCTGTTTATGAGTGACTATCGTGGGAGAGGTGCCATAGATGAACAATTTGAGGAAGAGAATGTTCTCTGCCAGTAGTGTAATTTATGTTGACTTCGCGTCATTTGCAGTCGTTGAACGTTGGTACGATTGATGAGGCTCCTTGTGCCTGTGATCTAAACGTACTAAACACTCCATCATGGAATCCAGATTTGATGGAGACGGATTTAGTTAGTGACTTAGAACGTGTTTAACACGCCTGTTGGTGTGTAATCGAAAGTACGAGGGAAGAACTATTATGTGCGCCTGACTTCATCATAGTAATAACCCATCACAAAAGCACCATAGTTAGCATATGAAACAAGAGTAAATTGTGCGTTCAGCTTTATTCATTCACAAATTGAGTTTATCGAATTTAGTGGCATCTATGTGCTAAAAACGTATTACGAACTAGAGTTTAAATTTTGCTATAGCATACTTTTGGACAATGCTCGTTTCTGAACAAGAAATAACATGAAGCAGCACAATATCGAATCAGAAGCATTTTTCATTATATATATATATATACACATCAATAAGAAATGTTTCCGCTTTTGAATAAATTTGAGAATGCTTGTTATTTTTACGTAGAAATCTGAGTGTATAAATAAGTAAAAGCTGCGGTACACTTAAGGCCTTACTTATGTGCTCGAGATATGTATCTGTAAAGCTACCTACCTACCTGGTCGTAAACTTCGTGTTGTCCGAAGCAAAACCGAATGTAATGTCTTGTTCCAGGTCACTCGCTCTTGGACCGCCAGTCTCCCTGCACGCCGGCCGCACGCGCATCTCCCTCGACTGCATACTCACTACATGTCCAGTCCACTGCAATATGCCGTATTTTATCTGCCTGCCGATGTCTGCATTTTTGTACACTAGGTACACAGTATGGATTCGTCGACAAGCTCAAATCGCATCCCACCCATTTCCACCTAGGGACCAACACCGTTTGAACTGCCACGTTTTCTGCCAGCCACCAAGTACTTAGTTTTGACAGAGTTTATGATCAGTCCTACTGTTTCAGTCTCCCGTTTCAAGGCACTGCTCTGCGATAAAAATGCCAATAGTGTCGATGTCATCCGCAAGTAGGCTGACCATACGTACCGTATTTAACGGGACAGTCCCGTTTTTTAGACCTTATTGTGCTGTCCCGTCGTAATCTAGAAAAACCTCAATTTGTCCCGTTTTTTCACTGATTCCCCCATAGAGCTCCAAAATATTATTCAAACAAATTCAATATTTTAGGCAGGAATCTAAAACCAAATACAAAGATAGTGAACGAAACTCATCAAAAAAGTGTAAGATGTTATGTTATTAGTGTTGCTTTCAAAAGAATGCTATCGATGCCGTTATGTATTTTGCGTGAAACGACTCTTCTTAAGATTTTTAACAGTTAATGACAACAGGTGACAAAGGGAGATTTTTTCGTAAAGTTTCATTTCAATTACTTTTTTTTTTTGCTTATTCCTATCGGAATAGTTAACTTAGTAGGCATGTATATCCTGAGAATAAAATGAAGCGCAGGGACAGACATTCTAATTTGCACAATCAGGCGGGAATTGTCCGAGCGAACTGTAAACCAGCCCATAAATTAGACAGGATTTGTTTTACTTTTCGCGACGAATTTGCTTGAGTCCCGCCTTTATGGAAGCACATGGGTACAAAATCAATGGATGAGATTCCCGAGGCGTGAGGCTACTTTTAGCGTCATTTAAATCAATTTCGATCAAAAAGGACTGTAAATTGATTAGATTTGGCATTTATTCTAATGCGCCAAGTATATTAATGGAAATAATTAAAACTACATCTTATTCATGTTCTTTCCTTGTTGAGATTTTTGTTATTCTTATACGCAGATTTTCCCTCACTTATATTCATGAAAAAGGGTTTTAGCACGGAACGTCATTAATCCCACCCTATATTGCTCTTTTCGTATTTGTCTTTTGACTTTGTTTTCCTTATTTTTTTTTCTTATTCTAATGCACATACAGGCTTTAGACAGGGTACTTTGAATAATTTTTGTTATTTTCAATTGATTCTTTCCGTCATAAATTGCATCTCGTTTTATTGTCTGAATCGATTTTTTGGCTTATTTAAGGTTAACTTACGCAAAGAACTAACATTTTTTGAAGCCCCTAACTATTTTAAAAATCGAGAACAAAAGCCAAAAAGTGCTACACGTGTGAACCGGCCTGAAAAATTCACCCGATGTTCGTTCGGAATTAAACAAATGATAGGCTAATCTTTAAAAACAGATTTTAAAAATACTTTGAGGCGTTAAAAAATATGGGTTCTTTGGTAAGTTGACCTCAAATAAAATGAAGAATCGATTGAGCGAATAAAAAATGTGTAATATTAGATAAGAATAAAATTTCAAAAATTCCACCTTTTTTTAAAATATTTTGAAAAATGCGTGATTTTTTGTTCTTTTGTGTTTTTGTCCGCGCCCCTTTGAGGAGTGAAATATTAGTAGCTCAGCATTTTTCCACAACAATGATTCACTCCAAACATTTCTCGCTTAACTTTTCAAAAGGACCTAAGTAACATTTTCTTCATGAATTTATTTGAATAGCGCAATCAACAGAACAACATGAAAGCTATTAATTGCAGTATTCAAATTAATTCATGAAAAAAATGTTACTTAGGTCCTTTAGAAAAGTTAAGCGAGATTTTCTCCAACTTCTTACACGGAAAATGAAAATTAAGCTCATAAATTTTAATCACCAACAGTTTTGAAATTTTCACAGCTGTTGAATTTTGTCACATGGTTTTTTGACAAGTCCCGTTTTTCGAGAGCGTTTGTCCCGTTTTTTCACCGAAATGATCTGGTCAGCCTATGACCACAAGTCAAGGAGCATGTAAGACTTGTTGATGATGGTTCCATATCTTTGCACACCAGATCTTCGAATTGCACCTTCCAGAGCTATGTTGAATAGCATATTAGATAGCGCTTCCCTCTGCTTCAATCCATCTAACGCCACGAACGAATCTGTCTCACCAGATTTTCTAAATCTATTCAGCGTTGCACGAATCAGTCCAATAAGCTCTGCCGGAAAGCCATGTTCTAGCATTATATGCCAAGTTCGTTCCATTTGACCCCCGTAACGCTGGGTAGACACCTTTGCGTGGTGTGTTACGGTGTAAGATCTACCACGGTCAGTGGCGTAGCCACGGGGGTGGTTTTGGACATAACCCTCCCACAGAAACAACATTTTTAGAACAATTTTTTTTCAAAAAAAAAAATTTCAGAAACCCCCCTCCCCCCCACACCAATTTTCTGGCTGCGCCACTGACCACGGTCACATTGCATTGTCAGCTACAGGCAAATCCTGACCCAGCGAATAACTTCCCTATATCCAATTCCGTGGTACTTGTGAGGGTGTCGCTGAGTCGGGGGCCTCTCATTAAGTAAGTACTACATCAACACTTCCTTCCTTCCTCCCAAGTTACGGTGAAGATGGGCGTGGCCAGGAGTAGCAATCTTCATGCTTTTGTGATTTTTATCCTAGATTGAAATCAAGGAGCATACCCACCTTGATTTCTGATAGCAATCTGAATAAGGATTTCAAAAGAAAAACATTAGTATCACTAGTGTCCAATCTACGAAGTACACCGTAACTATGCTACACGTAAAAAATTTAATGTTGTTTATTATTATTATTTCTAATACTTTTTTGCCAAAGCAGGCGCTTAATGACATGTATAAGAAAAAACTTATACATCGCATTAGTCACATACATTCGGAAACTTTTACTAAAACTACTTTTCATTAACTTATGAATGTTATTAGCTTTTTGATACGGGCTCATTCATTAGGTGGCATAATAAAGAGTATAAGTATTTTCGAATGGTTTTTTGCCATAACATATAAGGTTATTTTTTTACGTGTATGATATTATATACGCCAAGTTCGTTCAATTTGACTGAGTCGTACGCCAACAGATATGAGTCCGCAAGTTGTATTCCCGGAATTTATCAAGGATTTGTCGCAGAGTAAACATCTGGTCCGTTGTTGATCGTCTTTCTCAAAAACCGCTTAGATATTCGCCGACAAAAGTCTCCGCCAACGAACACAGTCTGCTTAACAGAATCCTGGAAATTACCTTGTATGCGGTATTGAGGAGTGTTATACCTCGATAATTAACACACTCTAGTCTGTGCCCTTTCTTGTAGATAGGACATATGAGGCCATCAAGCCAGCTCGAAGGCATTTCTTCTCCCTCCCAAATTATTTCAATCACTTGCTGGATGTTTTCGTTCAGCTGATCACTCACAACTTTAGAAGCTTCCGTCCTTCCCAGCGGTCTTGCCGTTCTTCAGCTCTCGAACAGCTTTTCGCACTTCGTCTAGCGTTGGTGGTTCCACTGCTTGGCCATCATCTTCAATCCTGATTCTGTTTGTGCCCTCTCTGTCCGATTGTCCATTCAACAATAACTCAAAGTGCTTCTTCCACTTAGCAGTAGGGATCGTACGGATTGCCACGATATTAGACCGTTTGTTAAACTGAAACATTCATTAGAATTTAGTCTTTAGTATTTGTTTGGTTTGCTAAATCACAAGACGCGTCTCGAAGACCGTCGAAACATAGTTTGTGGTTTACAAAATCACAAGACACGTCTCGAAGACCGTCGAAAAATGGTTTGTGGTGCCGCATCTGGAAGACCGCTGGAAAAATAGTTTGTGGTTTGAAGAACATCAAAGCCTCACCGTGGAAAATTTCAATGCGCAAATGGAAGATCGGTGGAAATGGTTTGTGGTTTGGAAAACTATAAGACGTGTCTGAAAGGTGGCCGAAAATAATGTTTTGTAGTTTGTGAAACTACAAGGTGCGTATGGAAGTTTAACGGAAAATGGTTTACGATCTAGAAAATTTCAAAGCCCAGTCGAGCCTCAGTGGTCCGGGGTGCAGGCTTCAAACCTGTAGTCGATTAGCGTCGAAATGGTTCGATTCCACCTACTGGGCGCCAATAACGAAATCTGAGAGAAATGGAGAAATATTCAATGCTGTATTGTTCGAAGTTGTTCGGAAAGCCAAATACATATATTATCTAGAAATTTATCTTGGAATGTACTGACTTAGTAGCCATAGCGGGTTTACCTGAAGGAGCAGATATCTTGGAAATTGAAAAAAATAATATGGTTGCTGGTTTTTTATTGTGCGTAATTGTGAATTTATTATGCGTAAGATTAGTTTGGAGTTATTGGCTAGCAGTAATACTTGATGCCAAATGATCAATAATGTGCTGCGAAACTAAAAATTCGATTAAATGTACGGATTTCGATTGGCTTTGAATTGGATTTGTATTGGATCGGATTTTGGTTTGGATTTGCATTAGAATAAAATTGGATTTGCATTAGAATTTGATTGTATTTATATTAGGATTTGGATTGGATTGGATTTTTGGATTGGATTTATATTAGATTTGGATTGGATTTGGAATGGATTTGATTAGATTTGGATTGGCTTTGAATTGGATTTGTATTGGATCGTATTTTGGTTTGGATTTGCATTAGAATTGGATTGGATTTGCATTAGAATTGAATTGGATTTGCATTAGCATTGGATTGGATTTAGATTAGGATGTGGATTGGATTTAGATTGGATTTGGATTGGATTTGGATTGGTTTTGGATTGGATGTGGATTTGGATTGGATTTGGATTGGATTGGATTTGGATTGGATTTGGATTAGATTTGGATTGAATTTGCGTTGGATTTGGATTTTCTCATCTTTATTATGTTGTTCTTAAATCTTCTTAGTAATGAAGTTCAACACCGCTTAGTTTTGGATTGCATTTGGGTAAGATTTGGAAAGTTTTTGGAAAAAATTGTCATTGTATTTAACAAACAAAAGAAGACCATTGGCTTCGTAAATTTTTTGTACTCTAATCATCCAACGAAAGTATGAAAGGGGTTCCATTTTTCCCGGGAAACGGGAAATAAAATGTGAACTTCCCGGGATTTCCCGGGTTTCCGGGAAATAAAACAATTATGCGAAACTTAAAATCGTAACGTGAAATAATAACTGGGA
The DNA here is from genome assembly GCF_024139115.2 of Armigeres subalbatus. Classification (NCBI taxonomy): domain Eukaryota; kingdom Metazoa; phylum Arthropoda; class Insecta; order Diptera; family Culicidae; genus Armigeres; species Armigeres subalbatus. The sequence goes on along the minus strand of NC_085141.1, from coordinate 51,567,662 downwards.
TAATATACTTTCGACCTGAATGGATTGATACTTGATACATTGTGAAAAAATGATTAAAGAGTTGTTGAAAAGTCTGAAAATTTGTCTCTTTTTAGTTCGAGAGCGTTACCTAGGTCTATGTCTGCAAAACGCTCGCTATATCATAAGCATCAGATGGGGAAGTTTCAGCATCTACTCTCGTTAGAGAGTAAGATATGCTGTGTCCAGATGATTCCTTGATTCTTCCTTGATATGGAGGAGAAGACGGCTTTGACAGGATTTGTTCTGTTATTGCCGGAAGATTTCTAACATCAACCATTCTGGTACTCGTCCGTATATTTTATTAATGCAAACAATATTCTGGTCAAATTTGATATATAATAAGAACCATGATACGAGCACTTGACCAGATTTTGGCCTTTGCATTTGAAGTATGTAAGCAATAAATGTTTTTTTTTCAAAAGCGAAAAAATACGTTCAGACGAGCGTTTTATGGTCGTACCTTACAAATCATAACTATCAATATTAAATGAATCTTTCTGTCAAACTTTGTTTGAAATTTCGAGCAGCACCAGAAACGCATTAAATTACATAAGTTTGGCGAGCTTTTGTTATTAGACTGTTGTAATGTTCTTATAGTAAAGACCTAAAATATGTTAACATTTGTACTCTAACATATCCAGACAGTAAATTCTCAATAGTTTATTATAATTTAGCAAAAGAAAGAAAAACGATTGTTCGGAACATGAGCATGTTTGGAACACGTATCGGGGTTTGATTCAAAAAGTATTGAAAGTCTTAAAAATAAGCATCTGACAATAAACCTACCAAAGCCGTCACTACCCTAAATATCTGCGATCTGGAGAAAATTTGTCGTCCTGCACAATTAAATAACTTTATTTTTGCTATTGAGAAATTTCATCAAATACTTGATTTATGAAATATACTATTTAATAGACATTTCATTATGGGAACAGTGAGAAGGTGTTAGTCAAAAATATAATTGATACTCCCTCATCAAATTTGCAAAATAAGAAAAGGATTTCCAAATACTTTAACTGATTACAGTCGTCTCCAAAAATTGGTAAATACTTTAACATAATAATTTCCCGGGAAATTCGGGAAACTAAAGTGCGCATCCCGGGAATCGGGAATCCCGGGAAAATTGATTTCCCGGGAAAACGTTTCCGGGAATGGAACCCCTGAATCACGTTTTATCTTTCGCGACTCACGGTTTGGGAACCCACACTCTGAATCATTTTTCTGATATTAAAACCATGATGTTGAGGTGTTGAGTCAAGTTTATTTTGGTGTACAGTTTTCAATTTAGTTAACCGGTTTCTCAAATGCAACCAATGTTCACCTTCATTTCATTTAAAAAGCCTAGGAGAAAAATAAGTATTGCATCCCATGCCGGAAGATTTTTTTTTTGCGTTTTTAATGAGAGAAGAAGGGAAATGTGGGGTTTGAGTGTGCTAATAGATTCACACATCAGTGTGTCAATCGGCGAGCAGCAAGCCATGACTTTTCCTCTTCTAGTCAGACCTCCGCGGCGTGCACACGCATCCACGGAGAGTCGCTGTCATAACTTCGTTCCGGCCATTTAGGGCCACACAAATATGAAGAACAAGTGATCAGCGAGGCGCAGGAAAAAATGGAGCAGAACGATATGCGGAGGTTCTATGAGTCTGTCAATGGCGTGCGGAGAAATACAGCGCCATCTCCCGTCATGTGCAACGACCAACAAGGGAATTTGCTGACAGATAAAATCGAAGTGGCTGCCAGGTGGAAGCAACAAAGCTGTTAAAGAGCTGAAAACAATAAGGCTGCCGGGAAGGACCAGCTCCCGGCTGAACTTCTCAAACAAGTTCTGCACCATATTATGTCGAAAATATGTGAAGACGAGGAAATGCCTGCTAGCTGGTTGGACGGCCTCATTTGCCCTCTCTTTAAGAAAGGGCACAGACTGGAGTGCGTCAATTACCGAGGAATAACCCTCCTTAATTCGGCGTACAAAATTATGTCCCGTATTCTGTTCAACAGATTGAGAACGCTTGAAGAGTCCTTCGTCGGCGAATACCAAGCAGGTTTTCGTGACGGCCGATCAACGACGGATCATTGATTTCAATGCGGCGTACGATTCAGTGAAACGGAATGAATTATGGCAAATTATGCTTGAACATGGTTTTCCGGCGAAACTGATTGGGCTGATTTGCATAACGTTGGACGGATCGAAATAAAGTGTAAGGGTTGCGGATGAAATATCGACGTCATTTGTTACCTTAGATGGATTAAAACAGGGTTATACACTCTCGAATCTACTGTTCAATATAGCGCTCGAGGGAGCGATTAGGAGAGCGATACCATTATCACAAGATCGCGTATGCTCATCGGGATTAATCGTTGTGCCGTGGAAGAGGTTTTTGTGCCTTTTAAGAGGGAGACAGCGAGGATTGGACTCACGATCAATATCAGCAAAACGAAGTGCATGGTCGCTGGCAATCAACGTAGGTTCATTAGTGGTGGTGGTAACGAAATGGTGCTGGATGTTGAAAAATTTGAAGTGGTAGAAAAATTTGTGTACCTTAAGAAACCAATTGGAACAGATGCTGGGTCATTAGGACGAATGGTCATTAGGCCGAATAATCATTAGGCCGAATGAGCACTGGGGAGTGAGAAGTGGCTAGTGCGAAGTGAGGAAGAAGTAGAACGGAAGAACAAAAAATGAAAAAGGAGGGAGAAGTCAGAAGGAAGAAGGAAGAAGAAAAAAGGAAAAAGAAGTAACAAGGAAGAAAAAAAAAGAAGCAGGAAGAAGGAAGAAGAAAAGAAGGAAGAAGGAAGAAGTAAGAAAGAAGAAGGAAGAAGAAGGAATAAGGAATAAGTAAGAAGGGAGAAAAGAGAAGGAAGAATGAAGAAGGAAGACGGGAGAAAGATAGAAGAAAAAAGAAGAAAGAAGAAGGAAGAACAAAGAAAGAAGAAGGATGAAGAAAGAAAGAAGAATTAAGAAGAAAGAAAGAAGAAGGAAGAAGAAAAGAAGGAAAGAAGAACGAAGGAAGAAGAAAGAAATAAGAAGGAAGAAGGAAAAAGGAAGAAGGAAGAAGGAAGGAGGAAGAAGAAAGAAGGAAGAAGAAAGAAGGAAGAAGAAAGAAGGAAGAAGAAAGAAGGGATAAGGAAGAAGAAAGAAGGAAGAAGGAAGAAAGAGGAAGGAAGAAGGAAGAAAGAGGAAGGAAGAAGGAAGAAAGAGGAAGGAAGAAGGTAGAAGGAAGAAAAGAGAAGGAAGAAGGAAGAAAGAGGAAGGAAGAAGGTAGAAGGAAGAAGGGAGAATGAAGAAAGAAGAACGAAGCCGAACACCGATAAGCCGCCATTACCGAACGTGGAAAGCTGGATAGAGCTTATTACGAAACCAGCTTTAGTCCCGTAGTCTGCAAACGAAAACAAAATTTGCGCTGTATACTACTCTGATTCCTCCGGTGGCTTTATACGGCCATGAAACATGGACGTTAAAGGAGACTGATCGGAGAGCTCTCGGAGTGTTTGAGCGTAAGGTGCTGCGGACAATACTCGGCGGTAAACAGGAGAACGGTATCTGGCGGCGTCGCTTCTTCTTCTTCTTCTTCTTATTGGCATTACATCCCCACACTGGGACAGAGCCGTCTCGCAGGTTAGTGTTCATTAAGCACTTCCACAGTTATTTACTGCGAGGTTTCTAAGCCAAGTTACCATTTTTGCATTCGTAAATCATGAGGCTAACACGATGATTCTTTTATGCCCAGGGGAGTCGAAACAATTTCCAATCCGAAAATTGCCTAGACCGGCACCGGGAATCGAACCCAGCCACCCTCAGCATGGTCTTGCTTTGTAGCCGCGTGTCTTACCGCACGGCTAAGGAGGGCCCCGTCGACGCATGAATCACGAATTGTACCAGGTGTATAAAGGGCTGGATATTATTGAGCAGACTACGGTGGACTGGTCAAGTTGTTCGTATGCCGGAAGAACGTCAAGCGAAGATAATATTTGGTAGAGAACCCGGAAGAGGCAGGCTTCGTGGAGGGCCGTGAACATGATGACTTTTTGCAGTTGAAGAGGACCTGAGGGCGCTCAATGTTCAGGGCGACTGGAAGCGATTGGCCAAAGATCGAGTCCAGTGGAGAAGGATACTCCATTCGGCGTAGGTTCATTGAAGAGCTGTAGCCCATCAAGTATCAAGTAAGTACCTCATTCTAACACAATAGTGCATTTTATTCTCTAGATGTTGTCGGGCAACTTTCTGAACAGATTGTACGAACAAATCATGGATCTATCATTGTATCAAATGTCTCAAAGAAGTCTTGAAGAATTGTTCCATTGAGGAGCGTCCGAAGAAATTCGGAAGAATTTTTAATGCATGAAATTAGTTTATGCCGATTACAGACGGCGTGACGCCGCCACCGTTGAAAAAAAATGACCTATCAAGCCTCCGCCGTTAAATTTTTCAATCGGCGCACAGGTCTATTTTTGGAATCACTTGAATGTCGCGGCAAGGTTGTAACAGTAGTCCGTTACACGAAACGGATTTCAATAGGACATCGGCAGTTGAATCTGCTCAAGATTCCTGGTACGTGGCGCATGTGTAAGCAACGATATTGCAAGCAACATCGTCCGGAACATCTTTTGCTGGCGAGCATAGGGTGCTAAATGTCCATGAAGAAAAAATACATACGATTTGACAGTTAGGTACCCAACGTGTTTTGGACAGCAGAACAAAGGGAACCGAAGCGACAATCTTTATCTTGTAACTAAAATATCTTTTGTGTAGATGCATATACAGCAACGACAACTGTATATGATTGTTCGGAAACTCTTATCATGTTCATCTTGAGCAAAATGGCGCTGACAAATTTAAAGTAAACGACCCAATCCCAGTATGAAACATGAATAAAATAAATTTTACGCTGTCGTTCTGTGAAAATCAAAGTAAGTAAACAGAATACTATTTATTTGCTGCCTTTATCCCAAATTTCACATTTCAGCGATGTGTAGTTGGCGAGAACCAGCGATTCCTCCATACTAAAAAAATGATTTTACTTTAAATGTAGTGGCGACATCTCTTAAAAATGCCACCTTTGACGGGGTTCTATTATCTTGTAAATAATATTTCGAATTGTTATTAGACTTTAGGTAATCTTTTTTGCACCACATCGCATGGAACGACCCAAGAACAGTTATTAAAGTAATCGCCTAAGTTATCACGATAATAAAGATTTAAAAAAAAAAGTAATCGCCTACATCCATGCAACCGGTAGACACAACACCTGAGACTCTATAAGATTCGCTAAGTCTCTCGCGAGAATTAATTGATTGCCCTTGATCGCGGTTGAGTTTGCTGGAGAACCTTTGTGGACTGGGAAAAGGAATTAAGAAGCGTAACTTCCTGACTACTGGTGGGAGCGAGAAGTCGGAAACTAGAGCGCGAACACGAAATCCATTCAGGAACTCTTTACGAAAAGATGACTTGTGCCCTGACTATTTATTCTGAGGGCTCCAAGCTTCCTATTTCACTTTTGCCTGGTTAGTTGAACCGTTTCCAAAGTATTCCCCGTGATCCGCAAATTGCCCAAAGTGAGATAGTTTAATAAAAGGAGGTAGCTCAGTGAATAATAGTTTCAGTTTTACAGGATTAGTTAGTATCCAGTAACCCGTAACGCTGGGTAGATACCTTTACGTGGTGTGTTACGGGGTAAGATCTACCACGGTTACATTGCCAGCTACAGGCAAATCCTGACCCAACGAATACCTTCCTCATTATCCAACTCCGTGGTATTTATGAGGGTGTCGCTAAGTCGGTGGCCTCTCGTTATCTAAGTACCACATCAACACTTCCTTTCTCTCCCTAGTTACGGTGAAGATGGGCGTGGCCAGGATTAGTAATCCTCATGCTTTTGTTATTTTTGTTTAAGACTGGAATCAAGGACCACTCCCCTTCTTGATTTCTTATAGCATTCTAGATAAGGATCTCAAAAGTAAAACATGAGTATCACTAGTGTCCAATCTACGAATTACATCGTAAGAATGCTAATGCTAACAGGATTAGTTAGTTCCCAGTGTCAATTGTTCGATATACTGTGCGCCAATCAAGTAGGGGAAACTGGACACACATGATCCCCACTTTTTGTTTAGGATATTTCTCGATGTAACATGCACAGATTTTCACGCTTCTTGATGGACTTGATAAATAATTTAATAAGCTATTCAAAAACGTCATTGGAAGCAATTATTTGTTCATGAAAGTTACCAAAAAATCGATTTTGCCGAAAGATAGAAAATTTGGCATTTTTAAAACTTGTGGGAGACTTGATCCCCATATAGGGGGAAATTGATCCCTTTATAAGCTGAACATGTTTAGGTTCTTCCAAGTCTAATGAAAGGTTAAATTGGTCTAGCCTCAAATCCTAATAATTCTTCATAGTCTGCCGTAATATCAGTCGTGCGAAAATTAAATATTGTTGGTATCAAGCGAGGCAAGTATTTTAGTTCTCGAATAGAGTAATAGTGACAGATAGAATGTCTGCTATAGCAACAAAATTGGCCATTTTCTCCACTAACTCCACTTTTCTTTCTAACCATTCACTTCACTAAAAGACAGTGGTCATATCACGACAACCATGATGTTCCCAAGAGGATCTCTCTTTGTGATTGATACAGTTATGATACCAAAAATGGTTGATCAATACATAAATATATCTTTGTAATTTTAGAACCTAATTATTCTACTAAATATCTGAAAATTAGCCACACTGCAAATGCCATGACGATCCCTGTTTTGGGACCAATAAAAAAAGACTGTGATACCGCCATCGGGGGTGACAATGGGTCTGGGGGTGAGAATGGGTCATCGTTCTCACCGGCAGTCTAGAGGTAGTAGAGCAAAATTGTTCAAAATGGTCTCTTATATTCTGGTCTTCTTGCCCTCAGATGCATTCAATCTATTCTACAAGCATTCTAAGTAGCTGAAACAGTGACCCATTCTCACCCCTATTTTACCCATTGCCTCCCCCGACGACGGTACATCGAGATCGCCAGACTACTACCAATAACACAACCGTGATCATACCAGGATGATGATTTCATACATCAATATGGTACTATCACGCATCATCATTTTTGTAGTGCGTGTTATTATTATACAAATGCGATTTCTCTTAAACGACTGATCAAAAGATGTTGAATGAGCCTATTATTGAAAATTCTTTAAGAAGATTTACAAATAAATGGTGATTGTAAGCAAACTTCTCCTAGTTCAAACGGAAAAACAATTTAATACCAGATCGAACAATACTGATTTTAAGCCCTGTGATTTGTTGAGTATTTTCAAAGCTTAATATCAAGGAATGTAAAATAACAACATTGCCAATGACAACGACATTATCCTCTCTTGTAAATGTTGGGACAAACTCAACTCGCAATAAGCGTTTGTCCCAAACTGCAACAGAATAGGACAATTATCGCCTGCCACGCATTTTGAGAAGTAGTCGGTTTCCGATGATGTTTTTGGTTAAATTAGTATCAGTTATCATAGATTAGACATAAACTTAACCATCTGTTGACATGAGTTGCGTTTTACTTCTAAAATAAACAAGTTATCGCAGTTTGAAAAGTTCACAACAATTACCTCTCCATGTTTGTTGCAAATAAAATGGAACGCAACAATGTCTTTATCCTCTGCAGATGGGGACAAAGAGTTATCGCTATTCTCTTTTGTCGCTTGTTTTTTGCATTTTTCAGCGACAATTACATTCCTTGCTTAATATAGATTCTTTTTCATTGAAAATAATGTTAAAATGCATTTAAGAAAACTAATCAAAACTAAGTATGTTCAACTACACTTTGTTCTAGTTAATGAAATAAGGCTATTGAGAAATTCAAATTGCGCGTGTATTGTCTGATTGACATAATTAAAGAGAAATAAAATTATTTATACTATTTAATTAGAAAAGAATTTTAACAGATCAATTTATTTACGTACAATCAGGGTTGTAAATTTTCGGCAGCACTGGATGAAGGTGATGTTTTTTTATATCATGATTTTATTTTCTTCCTGCTTTGAAATCAACCTCACATTCCCGGAGAGGCAGAAAAGTAAACAACAGAACTCACATCACCCACTGCGCCGCGAAGATGAAATCTACCACAGCAAAATGTACACATTCACCCAGCAAATTGAAAAAATTCACCACGCGTTTAAATGGGCCACTCACAGTCATATGGTAAGGAGCGAACTGAGCAGCATGTCAGAGTGACTTGTGAGTGGCTGAATGCGAAATTGAAAGGTCGGTGTTGGAAATGATTTTTCGGCTGCACCCAGTCGCACTCACCATGGCGGCGAAGAAGGCGACTGCAGATTACACTGAGATCCATGTTTTTCACTGCATTGACTGTGAAATATTTCTACCCTGCGTACAATACAATAATATGCGATGGTATACAACAAACGCCTTAATGTATGCAATATCGGGATCAAGTGTGTCCAAACTGTGGGGGATCAATTGTGTCCATGTTGAGTATTTATCTTGTTTTGTTTTTTGTATTCAATGGAAACTAAGCAATAGTTAATTGAATGAATTTATTCAATTCTACAATAATAAAACTTTGTCCAGTAAAAATTTGGTAAGTTTTGGTTGGACATATTAAAAGTTATTAAACTTTCCTCCTTTGAAGAAAAAAAGGATTGAGAATGCTTAAATAATAAAACCTCTCTAAAACCCATATACATAAAGTAACTAATATCAAATGTTACTCAGATTCAATAATCTATCTAGCGGATTCGTTTGCACATATCACTGGTATAAAAATGTGATTAGTTTTCGAGAAAACAGGGGGGGATCATGTGTCCCCGGGGATCATGTGTGTCCAGTTTCCCCTACAAAAAAGGTATTGAAGTCGTTTTTAGTGAAAATGCGCTGCTCGCTTAACCCTTTATTTGTCGAATAGCCGTTCGTCGGCTTTATGTTTCGGATAGCCACCTCGTGAAACAACCATCGTGAACTTCTACCAGGTGAACCGCCGGCCAACATCCATAGGTGGCCGAAGAAGCTGCGCCGTCCATATCGCGCCCAACGTTCAGTATCGACGATCACGTGAGTGAGTGATCCCACCTGTGAGACAGACACTTTCGAGACGATTCGCCTTCTAGGTACTAGTAGAGGAACATCCGATGTTGATAAATCTAAGTTTTAGGAAAGTTCGTTTGTGAAACGTTGCGTTAGGGTCGGGTAAGTAATGTTCGCTCTAGTTGATGAAATTTAAGTAAGTCGGACTCTAGGAAAGTGGAGTTTGCGGAATTGTTCTTGGAACCTCTCTTCAAAGGTTTCTTCCATTGGACCAACTTCGGAGTCTTAAACCAGGCAACAATTTAACATGAACGGAAAGTCCTCTAACGAGGTGGCGTTTAAACTTCCTGTTTGAATTCATCTTTTGCAAATCCACCGCGGCGATTTTTAAAGAATTTCCGGCCGACCACGAACGACTCCGTTCGTGCGGCTATAAGGTCTTTTAAGAGTTTTCTTTATAGACAACCTGCTCTTGATCATCCAATAAATTCCTGGAGTCCAGGCCTTTAAGTCTACACGCGTTACCAGTCAGCTTCTTTAAAATATTGCTCATGTTCACTGAAACAAGTGTACGAACGTGCAAGTCGGACCTGCACTCTGAAAAATCTTTACGTCATATTTACCTGAAAACAAATGTGGTCCTCATCCACCATACTTTTCACGTAAGAGTGACCTGAATGACATGTAACCTGAACAAAGTTTAGCTTCGTTGAGTTACCTGATTTATCCGGTGAATCTGACTGGATGCGGAAAGCTTTGACAGGTCTTCTTCTTCTTCTATGGCTCTACATTCCTACTGGAACTTGGCCTACTTTTCATCTTAGTATTCTATTAGCATTTCCTCAGTTATTAATTGAAAGGTTTTCTATGCGTGCCATTGCTTAGGGAGTCGAGAATGTTCCCCATCCGAAAACATCCTGGACCGGACCGAGAATCGAACTCACCATCTCCGGATTGGCAATTCTACGCTTTTGTGCGCAAAGCTAACTGGAAACCCTATGACATGCATGACAGGTAGATGGACTCGAAGGGAGAAAGTGAAATACAGGTGAAGAATCCGGAATCCTATCGCTCGTTGAGTTGCGGGCCGGACAGGTCATGTAGGATAGCAACAAGGGTCTTGGATATCACAAAAGCATCAATAAAGAAATCTGACCTGGACCCAAGTCAAGAATAAGCTGTGATATTAGTAACGATAATTGAAGCATTTGTAAGGCATTATCGGAAATTCTCTAATATTGCATTGTGGTTTATTTTTATGTCCCCGTATGTCTCGGTTTCTGTTAACCTCTATCTTTTCTTCTACAGGATGGCTTGAAGTTTCCAAACACCTCACTCGAGCTAGGTATTGACTTGACGGTACGGTGTGCAATGGTACCTCTCAGAGTTAGAACGTTCACCGACCGAAAGAACTACTACATATTTTGACCTAGTGTATGAGAGTGTTTGTTTGTGTAAAGTTAATTTGGTATGCCCTATCAACAGAAAAGAAAATCATTTCATCTAATACAAATTGTTGTGTTCTAACTTCATGTATCCCTATCCTGACTGACTGACTTATTTTCCCTTCGAATCTATATATGTGTTTTTTATACTCTCGGACAATTCCTTTTCACAAGTTTAAAACTTTTTTTCAGTTAGTTTTTCCTTCATTTTCAATAGTAGATTATTTATTAATCGTAGTGTTCTTGGGTGTGTTTTGTGTGTTTTTGTTTGGTGATAAGCTCATTGAGAAAGGGAGCACATTCCCTGTAGCCACAAAGCAACCAATTTCTTAACATTTGAGGTTTGATAGAAATAGAGCAGTGCTTACACGTTACTAAGACATTATTTTCTGTCTCGAGGAAGAAAAGTTGGAATAATAAAACTGGAAATCAGTCAGATGATTCTATGCCTAATTTGAACTTAAAGTGGTAGCATGTTTGATGACAACTACTGCATAAATTTTTGTATAAAAGTGTATTAGCAGCAGAAGTTTTGTTTTTATTTGTTAAGGCAAGAGGGTATAAGTTCAAGCGAGCGATTATTATAGAGTGAGCAACTTTTACTTATTTGTTAAGCGATTCGGAAGTGCATTTCAAGCAGGAACAAAACCAGCTGCAGTAGTTTCGAGTTGTATTTAATGTGAACTTTCGTTCCTGGGATACTATGATCGATTCTACAAGGAATTAGATTAAAAAAATGTTATTTAAGGACTTGTTCAATGCTACTTAGAAAGATCCTTTCTCTGACTCAATAAACTTTTACAGCAGTTTAAGGTATTTTTATTCTCACAAACGTTTCGTTTCTAAAAAGCGACTATTAGTATTCAAAATCAATTGATTTATTCAACAACTAACAACAACTAGTTACTTTCCATCTCTTGTCACGTCTAACGTGTATACCTCAATGCATCTTTTTAATTCGGTTTTCTTTAATCTTAATCACTTTTCCTTCTCAATCACTGATTAATTATAATATATTACTTTATTTAAAAATTATTAAATCTCTACGGATCAATCACGTTAAGGATAGCACAATCACACATATTATAATAACATTCACTCCACACTTCGCAGTAATTTCCGCCCATTTCAAACGAATCGAATTATACAACGACCCAGAACAAAAGAACATTGGGAGACAATTTATTGTCTTCGTCACACCATCATCACTTTCAACCATCGGATTCTTTTATGTAGCCGATACCAAACTAAAAACCTAAAAGATCACAAAACAAGTTTGATATCACTAAGGAGTAGAAAGGCAAGATGCTATCCATTGACGCAAGATTAATTAAACCAATATCCAACATCGTTCAACACTAAATCAAAAAATCAATATCTAGGTCATTTATACTGTTCCCATTCCCAATGTCATTTTTCTGCTAGAATTGTTAGATCCATGAAGAATAAAAAATTAAACACTCGTTAAACCCATTGGTTTGCGATGTGAGACTAAAAATTACATGGAGATGGATTTTTTTTATTTCCATTAGGGAGAAAGACGTAATTGATTGAATTGATTTATGAATTGATTTTTTTCGTTTTCAGTCCGTTTGAACTGTAGGTAGAGGAATACATTTTTGAACATACAATACATCAATAAAAATATAAAAAAAAACATGAAAAATAGTAGGCTCCAATGCTTTTTGAAGTACATAAACGAAATTAAAAAAAAAAACAATTTTGAAAATAAAGATTGTTGCTAAATGCAGCTGAACGATTACTTCTCAGGAGATCATAAACATCATCCATCTTGCCTTTCTACCCCTACATCAGGGTACCATCACTTCGCACCACTCATAATCGCATACACTCTTCCTCAAATTATGTAATAACTAACGTCTATTCCACTGCATCCTGTAATCCTGTAACGCAGCGCACCCTCCACTAGCAGTTTTTAGTACATAGTAGTTCAATAGAAATAACCGGCACCTACCCATCGCTGGGTGGCGATCAAGCTCTCCTAGTTGAAACTGTCGTTCCAACCCTCTGCCGGCAGGTTCGTGGTGAACTGTGTGATGCCATTGTTGGCCATCGATTCCAGTATCGCGCTCACATATACCGACGCGTCGGTGTGGCTCTTCTCGGCACGCTGAATAAACGGGTGCTGCAGCAGCTTTCCGTACTTCGGCCGATCCTTCTCGTCCTTTATTAGGCTGTATCGGAGGGATGGAAATTATGTTAAATATGTATTTGAGAAGCTTCACTCATAGTGCTTACCAAGTGTTTACAAAATTTACAAATTCTTGCGAAAATTCCATATCATTGTATGACTGGGATAGTCTTGGAGGATCTCCTTCGACAACCTATAATGAAAAAGAAAGCATTGGTGCAATATCTGAAGTAGACCGTAAATCTTTTAATTGACAAATAAAGGCTCTGGTAAAGCAGGGTGTTCACTACCTGGAAAACATGGAATTATCATGGAATTATATTATCAGCCTGGAAAAATTGGGGAATTGTCAGGGAATTCTTAGAGCAATCAGGGAAATCAGCTAGAGATAAAGTGAACATGTTGTATTTATATCAATTTCAATTTCAATTTATTTATCTATTTTGATCATTCATTTACAATTTGTTGCAATAAATTTTTGACCGAGATGGCGATGCCTGACATCAGTGATAATTTAACAGTAATACTTCTAAGAAGAATAGTTTTAACATTTTTAACATGAAGCTCGAAAAGGAAAAATGTTACTAGAAAAAAAAACCTTCGTAATTACAATAGAAAATGGATAGTCTAAGGAAATGGATGTTAAAAAAAAATCTAATTATATATCACAGGTTGTAGCAGTTTTGTTTCAAGAAATTTCAATTTTAAGCCACAGTGCAATTTTGCCCATCAAGTAAATAAAAAAATACATTCGATTCAAACGTTGCCACCGAGCAATGTAGAGCGCATTTTCTCCACCTATGCACTATAAAAGAGCCGCCGTTCGTCACATCGAGGTCAGAAAGTTCCCGTCGATCGGCAAACATCGACTAGCAGCAGTAGCAGCAGCAGCAGCAGAAGCCCAAGATGGGTTTGGATCGCTGGTCATCATCGCTTGCTGCTTGCCGTCGGGACGATCGACCATGGGAGGCTGATTTGCAGTCGCAGCTGGCTGTGCTGTAGCCGTCGTGCGGTGTACCTGCCCACCACCAACGATCAACATGAGTTGGGACTCGTAGTTGTCACTACGCCCGAAATTCTAAGAGTAATTAAATAACTTTGCAACATGTGGTGTGGCTGAGAGGGGCGAGTGGTATCATACGCACAACTGGAACCGACGTAAGATAAAGTGAGATTGTGTAATGCGGTCGGTTATTTGGAGTTGCTGAGTCAACTCAATTTTGTGTATAAATGTGGTGAGATAGTTTGAATCGGAATAGTTTTGAGGAATGAATAAAGTGATTGTGGCTCGATTGTTAAATTGAAAGTGTAGAGAACAGATTCCGCAATAACGGTTTTCGGACCACGACGTGGCCGACTAGCAAGCTGGGCAAATTAAAATGAATCTTGGCAATTCCTTTCGAGGAAAAAGTTTTATACGGAATTTGTTCGTCTTCACTGTTTTGATAATTTTATGATGACTCCACCGGAATAAACCGTTACATAAAATTATCAAAATAGTGAAGACCTAATCAGAAAAATTAATGCTACGAAATGGTGCTCCAAGCAAATGCCGAAGTCTTTAAGGCATCTGTTCTTTCGCAGAAGACTTTTTAAACTACAAAAATGCTCCAAACTAACTGTCGAAGACTTGAGTACTTCTGGTCTTTCACAGAAGATTTTTGTACTGAATGCTTCGAAACTTACATCGAAGACTTTTAATAACCTGAGAATGCTTCTGATCTCTGTGCACCAAATGTTGGAGCAAGGGGTTTTCAGATGTTTCGCATCAAAGATGGAATTTGGGTAGAAGCCGTTGAAACCAGTCGTCGATTTTTTCAATACCTGCAAGCTCATGGAGGTCATCAGTCGGATGTAGGAAGTCCAGATTCATCATCTTTTTGAGGAGACGGTTCTGCTTTCGTTGGATTTTTAACCGATAACTACGAGCGCAAGTATGCCGCGCTTGGAAAGCGTAAGTCAAAGTTGGTCGGAAAACTGATTTGTACAGAAGCAGTTTTGAACGTACATCTAGTTTTGATCGACGATTGACCAGTGGATATAACGATTTGGTTAGCTTGTCGCATTTCTTTATATTCGTGGATATATGTTTCGAAAAGTTCAGCTTCCGATCCAGGATAGCACCGAGGTACTGAACGTCATCTGACCAAGGAATTAGTTGACCATTGGCTCTGATCTCACCTTGTGGCAGGTTTCGAGGACTTCTTCTTCTGGTGAAAAAGATGGCTTGAGTTTTATTGGCGTTGATCTTGATCTTCCATTTCTGGTGGTACGATTCGAGTGATTGCTGAGCTTGTTGTAGTTTCTCCAGCACAACCGCGGCATTACCAAGCGATGCTAGGTAGCCCGTGTCATCAGCGAATAGGTAGTATTCAACGTCATCGATCATTATCATATCTGCAGTGAATATGTTGTAGAGGATTGGACAAAGTACTGCTCCTTGAGGTACGCCGTATGGAATGAGTTTCTTCTCTGATTTTTCGCCGTCGACGGCTACATGGAAGGATCGATCGTTAAGAAAACTCCGGATATGTGGCCTCGGTTGAGTGGCCTCTCTTGAACCCAAATTGTTGATCAGAAATGATTCGTGTAGTTTCTAGGTGAGCTTCGATCCGAGTTAGAATCAATCGTTCCAGTAGCTTACTGATTGTTGGAAGAAGGCTAATCGGGCGATGGTTTGAAGGGAGCGTGGCATCTTTCTTTGGTTTTGGGATTGAAATTATAACGGCGTGCTTCCATTGAGTAGGGAAGTAGCTGGTTTTTAAACATGCCGAAAAAACTTTAGCAAGAAAAACTATACCCTTTCGAGGAAGATTTTTTAGCAAGACGTTCCGTATCTGGTCGTTACCTGGAGACTTTTTAGTTTTCAAAGAACCAATAAGTTTTTTTTACTTCTTTTGGACGAACAAGCCATGAGTTGTCTGGTTCTGGACAGGCATTGTCCAGATAATCCAGGGTACGATTGACACTTTCAGTGGTTGCAAAGTCACTTACCATTGAGTTAGTGTGTGATTTTGCGAAGTTTTCCGCTAATATTTGAGCCTTCGTCGCAGGAGAAGAAACCAGCATAGTGTTACTGCGGAGAGGAGGGCTGTACTTACAATTTTTCCGCAACGCCTTCGATATTTTCCAGAGCTGATTGCTCCGGTAGTCTATCGATTGTAGTGTTTCACTAAATTTGCGGAAGTGATTATGATACGTTTCGGCTATGCAGTCTCAGTAATCAAACGATAATTTTGATTTTATCCCAACGTTTCGACCACTTTTCGGGTCTTCTTCAGGGGAAAGTCGGTGTTATCGTTTTTCGTTTGGTTTTGGTTGAACATAAAATTGTAAGTGTCAAGTTTGTGGTGTACATAGGGCTCCAAATTAAACTTGTTATTTTTGTTTTGTGGGCACCGTATAGTTTTAGCACTTTAACTGTGATGTACACCACAAACTTGACACTTACAATTTTATGTTCAACCAAAACCAAACGAAAAACGATAACACCGACTTTCCCCTGAAGAAGACCCGAAAAGTGGTCGAAACGTTGGGATAAAATCAAAATTATCGTTTGATTACTGAGACTGCATAGCCGAAACGTATCATAATTACCCTGATCAGTCGAACTCCTATCATAATTGCGGAAGTGTGCCTGATTGCATTCATCCACAATTCTACGGTTCAGCGACAGAACGATGTTCTTGTACGTTGGATCCCTTGTCCTAATCCACTGACGCCGACGTCGGTTACGTAGCGCGATAAGCAATCGAGTATTTTCAGGAACTGTCGTTGGTTCATATGGCCGACTGGTTACTAGGGGAACAGCAGCATTTTCAGCCTCTAGCAGCATCTTTGTGAAGGACTCAACTGCTCTGTTAATATCTGCTACATTTTCTAGAGCAACGAAAGTAGGGTCCAACAGGTTTAGGCTCGTATCTATTTTTTGTTGAAACATTCTCCAGTTAGCTCGGCTGTAGCAGCGAAAGGAGCGCATTTGCATCGTAGGTTCAGCGTCAAGGTGCACAGTGAAAGTTACAGGTAGGTGATCGGACGATAGTTCGTTGTGAGTTATTGGTTTCGTCATGTCAATAACATTATTGGACAAAACTAAGTCTAGTGTCGACGGTCTTCCACGGCCTACGGGGTGGAAGGTTAAAGAGTCTGGGTGGTGTACGTGGAAATTGTAGTGTGAAACAATATTTTGGAGAGTTGTTCCTGCTTTGTTTGCTTTCATACAGTTCCACTGGCGATGCCTTGCGTTCAAATCACCGATAACAAACGCCGGTCCGTTATAACGCATTAAACTTTTGAGATCGTCCTTGTACTTATTCCAACATAGTGATGATTTGACTCCCGGAAAGTAAGCCGCAATGAAGTGAACGTTGACTCCGCGTCTTGTTGGGATCGAGATGCCAACAGTTTCCATTGATGTAGTTGAGGTATTTAGTGTGACGTATTTGATTCCTTTTCGGACAGCGATTAACACTCCTCCCCCTCGTTCGTTTTCGCCAGTGGAACGATCGAATCGAATACAGTTGTACGTGGGGTGAACGAAAGAAGATGCAGGGCGCAACCAGGTTTCAGTGACGATTCCCACGTCGATTTTAAAACGAAGCAGGAAGTCGAATAACTCGATTTTTTTGTTCGATACAGATCTGCTGTTCCAGTTAACCACATTTAAAGTTTGTGGGTTAGACATTGTAGACATATTTTATCATAAGCTCGGATAGAGCCATGAACTGTTGCTCTTTATTGCGGCATCCTTTCAAGCGTGCGAATAGGTCCCTAGCCAGACACATAAATTCCGATAAAGTGAAAAGACCAGTTGTACTATTCTCTTCAGTAGGGTTGATCAGTACTTCGGAATATAAGCGCGGCTCTCTAGCTGCTTTTGGAGCTGAAACTTTTGGGGTGCATATTTGATCACCACCCAGTGAAGGCCAGTTTGCTGTCGTTGTTCTGTTCGAGAAGTTTTTGGATTTTCGCTGTTGCTGCTGGTGATCTCTGGCAAGAGCTCGGCTTTGTAGATAGTTTTTCCTGGCAACACATCCTTGGTAGTTAGCGGTATGATTACCACTACAGTTTGCACATCGCACTTTTGAACGGGTAATAGCTGGATCTAACTTTTCGAGATCCGCTTTCGCTGGGAGGCTGCATGCCGCCGAGAGATGTTTTTCCCCACACTTGACGCAGAGTGGAGTGATTTTGCAATTTTGCATACCATGTCCAAAGCGTTGACAACGAAAACATTGTACCGCATCGGAGGACTTCCGAGTAAAATAGCGCCATTTGACCACGATACTGAACAGTGCTTTAATTTTCTGTAGTTCAAGTAGTTTCACTTTACCTTTCTCAAAAAAAGAAGATAAAGGATGCTTTCTTCAGCACCTGATCTTTTCCGTGAGAAGATTTTTATTTCCTTCGGTACAACGTTGTGCAACGCGAGTTCCTCTGCTAGCTCCTGCACGGTGTAGTCCGGGAGGCCAGAGAGAATTATCTTCAATGGTTGGTTTTCGGCTGGAGTGTACGAGAAGTACTCGATGTTTGCTGTATTCAGTGCTGCGATAATGTTTTGGTGCTGAAGTTGTCCATCTTGGTGGCCATGGACCATAAGTTGCACGCCAGCTTTCACTGCCTTCAGGTGATATGCTTGCTGGGGGATATTAGTAACATTGAGCAACTCACGAATTTGCTTCGTGCCTTTATTTACAATGTTGATTGGGGGTAGTCGGACTTTTTTTTCCTGCACAAGTGTGTCGTTCTGTTGTGGCACTTGGGAATCAAATTCATCGGAATCCGCGAGGAGGCCGAAACCATTGTGAGTAGTAACAGTAGCTGGTATCGTTACGTTGTGGCTGGAATGGGAATCTTCCGCACGGAACCTTTGTAATCGCGGCGAATCATTACGAAGGGAGCACTTTGTGGACAAACTTTAAGTGCCCTGGCATTTTCCAGTTCCCTGGATGCCACTTTCGCGAAAATTGACGGTGAGAGATGAGTGGAAAAAGAGTTTTTTGCATGAGACCGTATCGTGCTTTCGTGCTGTGCGGTTCTTTCTCTCTTTGCGGAAGGAAGTTTTTAATACTACCCGAAGCTATTTTAATTTCAACGGTGCTTCTTAGCGCTATTTGTACCCACTGATCCCGTTACGATCTTTGCAAGGACCCGTGCCTTCGTTTTACGTTGGACCCGTTTGCGGAAGTAAAATTCCGACAAGCGGTGGTAATCCTGCAGGGACACCGTTCTGGGAAAAAACCTCTTAGAAGGTCACGTCTCCACGCTCAGCAATGAGTATTAACAAAAACAAGAGGAAGGGGGAGTCTCTGAATTCTCCACTTCCTTCAAAGAAACAAGGTTTCAAGACCGTCCAGCCCAAGCGCGGAAAAAATAGAAGGAAGCTTCAGATATTCCTTCTAACTCTAATATCGGAAATAATTCTTCTCATATCGAACTGAGCAATCAGTTCGATTTGATCAATGACGAATATGAGAAAATCTAATCTACCTCTAGCCCAGGTGATTCGATTCATGCGAAGAAACAACGGATTCCGCCAATTGTGGTATCTGTTGCCGAGTTTTCTGGCTTTCGGATGAAATCTTGAGTAACCTTCAGGGGATCAAAGTTTCATTTCAGATTGCTAGGAAGGGTGACTGCCGCGTTTTGCCGGGATCCTTTGACGATCGCAAACGTCTTCTTCACTATTTAACTGAGAAGCGCCATAAATTCTTCACATACGACGACAAAACTGAGCGATTGTTCAAAGTCGTCTTGAAGGTCTCCCCAGTGATGACAAATCACTGGATGAGATTAAATTGAAATTTCTCAATTACTTGGATTTTCACCAGTCCAAGTAATTAAGATGAAAAGAAATCCCACTCTGGTACTTCCCAGAGGGCATTTCTCAAGAATTTTATTTAGTTCATTTTAACAAAAGTGAACTAAATAATATGAAAAGTTTGAAAAGGCCTGTATTATGTCACATGTCCGTGTTACATGGGAACATTTCCGCAGGCCTGGGGGAAATTTCCAAAACCCTACCCAGTTCCGTAAGTGCCAAAAGTGGGGTCATGGAACCAAACATTGTCACATGGATGCTAAATGCATGATTTGTGGTGAAACCTCTCACGCCAAGGACGCATGTCCGGGGAGAGAAGATCCAAATAAATTTAAGTGCGCAACCTGGGGGGGCAATCAAAAACCCAATTGCTGGGAATGCCCTTTACGCAAAAGTTTTGAATTCCCGTGCAAAATTGATGACGGAAATTCCAATCGGATCCCAGATCCGACGGGTAGAAATTTTTCAAACGCTCAAATTTCGAAACCGGTTACCGGTCGAGCAATTCATACCCACCACAATTCACAAACAAATTTTGCCGCTCGTCAACGGGTAGCAAGCACTTCAGTAAATTCCAATTTTCGAATGTACCTACGTATGCAAACATCGCTGCTGGTAGACAAAATTTCTCTTCTCAAAATGAGGTTTATACCCATGTCCCAACGGAAAATAACGGTCATGTTGCCGATTCAGGTAGCATGACTGCTTCCGATTTTGATTTTTAACTGAACAATTGCATCACATGATTGATGCAATGTTCAAAGCAAATACCATTCCTGAAGCTGTTCAGGTTGGTATAAAGTACACACAAAAATTGTTATCGGACTCCGTTTCAATGGATCCAAATAATTGTGTGAAAGTTCTAAATTGGAATGCCCGCTCTCTAAAGGGTAAGGAAGATGAATTATTCAACTTCCTTTCAGTTCATAATGTGCATATTGCCATTATAACTGAAACGTATTTAAAACCAGGACTCTCCATTAAAAGAGATCCAAACTATTTTATCTACAGAAATGATCGTCTTGACAGCGCCTGTGGTGGGGTCGCCATTGTCATTAATAGACGTATCAAACATAAATTATTTTCTTCGTTTGAAACCAAAGTTTTTGAAACCTTGGGAGTTTCTGTTGAAACAAATTTTGGACAATTTTCCTTCATTGCAGCCTACTTGCCTTTTCAATGCAATGGGCAGCAAAAGAATTTGTTGAAAGCTGATCTTCAAATTCTGACTCGCAACAAATCAAAATTCTTCGTAATTGGTGACTTCAATGCCAAACACCGTTCATGGAATAATGCTCAAAGCAATTCCAATGGTAAAATTTTATTTGAAGATTGTTCTGCGGGATATTATACTATTCAATATCCCAATGGACCAACTTGTTTTTCTTCCAGTCGAAATCCTTCTACAATTGATTTAGTTTTAACGGATTCAAGTCAGCTGTGTGGCCAATTGGTAACTCATGCTGACTTTGACTCTGATCACCTTCCTGTGACATTTGAAATCTCACAAGAAGCCATTTATAATCCAATCAGCTCTACTTTTAATTATCATAGAGCTGATTGGGATTTATATAAAACGTATAT
This sequence comes from Armigeres subalbatus, assembly GCF_024139115.2. Taxonomy (NCBI): domain Eukaryota; kingdom Metazoa; phylum Arthropoda; class Insecta; order Diptera; family Culicidae; genus Armigeres; species Armigeres subalbatus. The sequence goes on along the minus strand of NC_085141.1, from coordinate 51,546,596 downwards.
CGATAGGAATTTTGATGTTGATATTCCTCTCGATACCAAAAGTGATATTGATAATGCTCTCGTATCTTTGACAAATTTAATTGTCGAAGCCAGAGGCATTGCAATTCCGAAATGTGAAGTTACATTCAACTCCATTAATATTGACGACGATCTTCAGCTACTGATCCGTCTTAAAAATGTGAGGCGAAGGCAATACCAAAGAACTCGCGATCCCGCGTTGAAAGTTATTTGGCGAGATTTGCAAAATGAAATTAAAAAACGTTTCGCTATTCTGAGAAATACCAACTTTGAGAATAATGTCTCAAAGTTGGATCCCAGTTCGAAACCCTTTTGGAAATTAACAAAATTCTTAAAAACCTCAAAAGCCAATTCCAGCGCTTAAAGAGGGAAATAAAATTTTATTAACAAATGGCGAAAAGGCTCAAAAACTTGCTCAGCAGTTCGAGAGTGCCCATAATTTTAGTCTAGGTCTCACTAGTCCAATTGAGGATCAGGTTACACGAAGCTTCGAAGACATTCTCAACCAAGATAATGTTTTGACCCTTCGTTGGAAACTAATTTGGATGAAGTGAGATCTATTACTAGAAAATTTAAAATATGAAAGCCCAGGTGATGATGGTATTTTCTACATACTTATCAAAAAACTTCCTGAGAGCTCTTTATCCTTTTTGGTTAATTTATTTAACAAATGTTTTCAATTGGCATACTTTCCAGATAAATTTTGATTTTGAAGCCGGACAAAAATCCAGCTGAGGCTTCTAGTTATCGCCCAATCAGTTTGCTTTCTTCAATAAGCAAACTGTTTGAAAAGATTATTTTAAATAGAATGATGGTTCATATTAATGACAATTCTATATTTGCTGATGAGCAATTTGGTTTTCGCCATGGGCATTCAACCACTCATCAGTTATTAAGAGTTACGAACTTAATTCGGCTCAACAAATCTGAAGGATATTCGACTGGAGTTGCTCTTCTTGATATAGAGAAAGCATTTGACAGTGTTTGGCATGAAGGTTTGATTGTAAAATTGATGAATTTTAATTTTCCTCTGTACATCATTAAACTGATCCAAAATTATTTATCAGATCGCTCACTGCAGGTAAACTATCAGAATACTAAATCTGATAGATTACCTGTAAGGGCTGGTGTCCCCCAAGGCAGCATACTGGGGCCCATATTGTATAACATTTTTACTTCTGACTTACCTGATTTACCACCAGGGTGTCAAAAATCTTTGTTTGCAGATGACACGGGCCTTTCAGCCAAAGGGCGAAGCCTTCGTGTCATTTGTAGTAGATTGCAAAAAAGTTTGGATATTTTCTCCACTTACTTGCAAAACTGGAAAATTTCCTCGACTGCTTCCAAAACTCAGCTTATAATTTTCCCACATAAGCCGAGAGCTTCTTATTTGAAACCTTCTAGCAGACATATTGTCACTATGAATGGGGTTCCAATTAATTGGTCTAGCGAAGCTAAATATTTAGGACTTCTGCTAGATCAAAAATTAACTTTTAAAAATCACATTGAAGGCCTTCAAGCCAAATGTAACAAATATATTAAGTGCCTATATCCACTTATAAACAGAAAATCAAAACTTTGTCTTAAGAACAAACTTTTAATTTACAAACAAATTTTTAGACCTGCCATGTTGTATGCTGTGCCAATATGGGCTAGTTGCTGCAATACCAGAAAGAAGGCACTCCAGAGGATTCAAAATAAAATTTTGAAAATGATTCTTAAGTTGCCTCCGTGGTATAGTACCAATGAACTTCATAGAATTTCTAATATTGAGACATTGCAACAAATGTCCAACAAAATAATTTCCAATTTTAGACAAAAATCGTTGCAATCTTCTATTGCAACGATTAACTCCTTGTACCCTTAGTATAAAATAGGTTAAGTTTAGTTTAAGTTGAAAACATTGTAATTCCTACATGGTTCAATTCAACCAGAGGAAAAAATGCTAACTGCCAGAGGCAATTGAAATGTATTAATAATAACTAAAAGCGTAACATAGCAAATAAGGATGATAGTGTTAAGAAAACACGGAACACCTAGTCTAAGAGATGAATGCATGTATTAGATAATTAGCAAATAAAATTAGTTAAAAAAAAAAAAAAAAAAAAGAGTTTTTTGCATAAAAAGTACGCGAGACTTTCGTTAGCTTGTAAACACGATTAGTTTGACAGCTCGAATGTTGTATTTATATCATTTGTTAAAAGGTTCAAAGTTCAAATGAGGAGTCGAAAATACACGTCCGCTTCCGAGCTTCTTGAAAGGAGGCTTCCGAACATCTTGAGAGGAGGCTCGGTGCATTTTGACAAGATCTTGAAAGAAGGCCTGTTAAAAGAATTCAGAGCTTCTTGAAGACGGCTTTCAAGCCCCTGGCTGGAACAGAGGCTTTCAAGACTCTTGAAAGGATGATTTTGAGCTTCTTGAAAGGATGCTTTCGAGCCTTTTGAAACGAGGTTTCCGAACCTCTTGAAAGGACGCTTCTCTGCATGTTAAAAGAAGGCTTTTTGAAAGAATTCCGAGCCTCTTGAAAAAACGCTTCCGAACCTTTTGCAAGGAAGGTTTCTGAACCTCTTGAAATAAGGCTTCCGAACTTCTTTACCGGTATAAAAAATAAATGCTGAAAATGAATGCTGGAAAAATTAATGTTTCAGATTCATTACTCTAATAATCAACATTCACACCGAAAAAATAAACCAACGTTTTTTACTGTGCATCATGTGATTTGACGTTTGCGGAACGACTCGCTGAAAGGTCTACATACGGTTACCAAAAAAGTACCTAATATTAGTCACTTTTCACTCAAATCGGGGATTGAGTGTGGGAACCCAAAATTATGTAATTTTTTCTTGAAATTAAGTAAAATTCACTCAATATTATGCAAAATATACTTAATTTTAAACAGAAACTAATCAAAAGTTAGCTAAATTTCACTCAACTTTTGTTAACATGAGATTACTTAACGTTGGGTTCCCACACTTTACTGCCCTTGTTGAGTGGTTTTGCTCTTCATTTTATGACAACAAAGGGAAGAGGGAGGGAAATGCAAGAGCAAACCCATGTACATAATTTTTCTAACCGTGTACATAATTTTTTTTTAAAGATTTTAACTTTGAAGTTATTCATCCTATCATTATTTACTACATTTTTGATATCATAGCTTTCTTATCAAATCTGTTTGTTTTAGTAATCTAATTAGTTTATCTTCCATTTTTCAAAACTAAGGATCTCACAAGGATTATTCTTAAGATTTATCTCTCTTCGCTTTTCTTCGTATTTCCTAAAATCTACAAGTATGTGTTATACTGATAATTGAATATTACATGTTTCTCAGATATTTGAGTCCTTATTAAAAAGATGTTTGTGTGTTATATTCGTGTGTCCTATCCTTAGTCTACTTAGAGCTCTCTGTTAAAGTGACGAAGGGCGATCTGGCCATGGAAGTGTAGAAGCTCTTATGGTTCGGAGGAAACTTGAGTTTTGGTGCCACTCATTTTCCCATTGAAGTCGAAGAACATCTTTACAGAACATCGCTTGGCATCGTCTCCTGGTATTGGGACATCCATTATTTATGCATTAGTTCCTTGCTTAGCGAAAGTGTCTGCCTTTACATTCCCCGTTATACCCACATGGCCGGGTATCCAACAAAGTACAGCACGTGCGTTGTTTCTAGTTTGGACTGCAATCGTTGGATCCAAGGATGTGTAGACTGACCATTTTCCAAAGCCTCTAATACACTGGCTGAATAGGAAAAAATTACCGACCAGTCGATACTTGGTTTCGTAGTATTCCAGGGTCTTCCTCTTGCACTAACTGAGCGTTCGATTTTCGGGAAAAGTTTACCTGTAAGGTTTTCGTAATCCAATATTGTCCTATACACCGAGGGATAATTAGCTGTGTCGCTTACTTCCTCTTGTTGCGCTGTTGTTCGTCTGTCACCGAGAAGATGCTCCCTTTCTATTAAACGAATGGATTTGAATACGGATTTTTGGACAACCAAATAGTTAAAAGGTAATTGTCCTGATCCCGATTCTGCCATTATCGATTCGACGGGACTTGATCGGTAGACTCCACTTGCTTCTCGAATTCCTGCCTTATATATGGGTTGTAGCATTTTCATATTCGTGGTGCTACCGCTATTATAACTATATAAACTATAATATAAACTTATTAGACAGAAGCTGTACGACCGTAATCAGTTTAAATTCAATTTTATTGGCATATCGGTCTCGATGCTGCTCGTATAGAGGAAGGGAGCAGCGTGTGTGTGAAAGCAGATGGGAAAGAAACGGAGTCCAAATGTTATCGCTAGGCAGCGACAAGTGTGAAAATGTTTGAAAGGTGTTGAAGTATGCGAGGGCCATTTGAGAATAATTAAATTATCGAAGCGTCCGTCTTTGCCGTACATCCTTTCTGGGGATGGCTCGGACAGTGAATGAAAGTCACTGTTACCGAGACTGGCTACACGTAGTAATGCCACCTTTACGTACCTTGGTTATGTAGTTCCGTTAAACGTTATAATTATCCCTGGCGTGTTAACTTTCTGTTTGTTCTCCATTCGCATTATCCGTTGGACACGATTTACTCCTTGAGACTCCAGGGCTAGTTAAGTGTCATTTTCTTCCATGGCTAACAACTAACAAGTCTAACTGTAACATGATCCCTTTGCTTCGCTGCGTGCTGATTCTACTGTACCTCGGATCGCAGATTCTACACTTTTCCAGATGATAAATTGGTTTTCGGGAAGACGGAAATTCAGCAGTAATTTGCAGAATGATCAGTTCACCGAAATCGTTACCGGGATCTAGATACGGCGGGTAACGTGGTCCCGTAGAACCTCCGGAAATGCCTCCGGAGGCGGCCATGATAAGTGTTTTGTCCCAGTACTCTATGGGTGGGTCATACCGTGGGGCCGGAACCAAGTCAATAGTTTTGCAGGAAAACCGTCACCTGTTGCCTACCCCAGTTGTTTCTTAGCTTTAGTCTATGTTTTACTCGTTTATGTTTTGCGTTTGTCACCTCGACTGTCGCGAACGAAATTGTCAAAAAAAAAGGCGATTTACTCGAACTATTGGAAAGTCTGCAACCGATACTTGATAATTAGTCGCCAATCTAAGTGGAGATCTATGATTGATTCTTTTCACAGTCCTTTAAGTCACAGAATGAAGTATAACTAGAGGATGTATAAGTACACGATGTAATGTGAGATGTGTCTAGTAGGGTGTACATAAAATGTTATTACGCTTCGAAAATTGATTGTTCAAACCATATGCAATAAATCAATGCTTCTGTCGTCAGCACTACCTGGCCCATCTTCCTTCTTGTCGGATTTTTTAAAGATTTTTCGCTATGGTTGGAACAATCAATCTTCGAAGCGTTATAACTTTTCTCGTCGACGTTCCAGCAACGTACGTTCTTCAGTATGTTCTGGAAGTAAAAATCCAAAAATATACATTTTCCCAAACTAATTTTATACAAACTTCAAACCTCGATGCAGCAAGCGAAGAAGCAACCAAAAGGGACCACATTTTGCACAGTTATTTGGTATCCACGGTGGTAACCATAACCATTAATTTGAAAAAAAAATGACCATGACGACGTCCCACTCTAGAATATATGCCCCTCTCATTTTCTATAGCAGCGGTTCTCAACCTGGGATACATGTACCCCTGGGGGACCCTTCGCCGGGCCCAGGGGGTACCTCGGACAAAAATGCATAATGGCGGATGAATTACAATTTTAATTAAAACTTATTGATAAAGTTTTGATAATTTTGTATTTTTTTGTTTCAAAATATTGTCTTGTACATAATATGCATGGCGATCAGTAAATCATGGCCTATTGAATCCTGCCCTCTACAACCAGTACAATGGATGAAGGGCTGTGAGACAAAAGATCAAAAGGGCAAAACCTCGAATGAACAAATTTGAAAAATCTTCTCTGCAATCTACCTGATCAAAACAGAATGTTGAATAATATGTTAAGAATATGATTCTTAACTAATATCTAGAAGATTCAGAAGCCTCCATTTGAGAAATATGAAGATTTTTTTCCCGAAAAGCTTAGTTGTTTGGTTGCGAGAGAATTGGAAGCATTCTTCTACGATTCTCGTAAGCCTCCTTCCAAGATGCCCGAAAGCTTCCTTTCAAGTAACACGGAAGCCTAATTTTAAGAGGCTCGGAAACTATCTTCCAAGATATCTGGAAGCCTTTTTGTAGCTTTTTTAAACTTTTTGATTTTTTTTAACTTTCTTTTTTTCTGCTTCTATTAAAAGCTTCGGAAGGATCTTTTCAAGGGGCTCGGAAGGCATTCTTCAAACCAAACTGAGCCCTAGATTAATCTATTTTTCGAGCTAGGACAATAAGTTGTGGTATCTTTAATAATGATATTCGGGAAAGAAGGCAAGGATGTGGCTAGGACTCCGGCCAAATAACAGTATTACTGTTCTGTTTTCTCAAGGAAAGATTAATAAGGGGCGCGCCTTCAATGAGATTGTTCTCTGTGAAGGGTCCAAACAGCTGGACCTTGTCATGATACTTGAAAAAAAAAAAACAAAACAAAAACTGTATCGAAAATCGAAAATACTGCATTGCTTCTTAACAGTAATGGAGTAATTCGACATGCACTTTTACACTAAGGATACGGGGAAGGCTTCAATAGTCGCTGGTCGCAGTGGAAAAAGGCACTTTTCAACAGGCTCGAAAACCTCCTTTTAAAAGGCTCGGAAGCTTACTTACTTAGAGTAGAGTGGGGCAAGAGTACGCACTTAGTTTTCAATCGATCATGTGGCCCTTATGAAGCAAGCTTCTGCATATCAAATCAGTGTCGATGATTCATATACTCTTCCTTTATGTTACTTAGTGGAAAAAATATTGAAATTATTGAGATTCGTTCTAGTAGAACCCTTATTGCAAGACAAGTGAAAAACGCACTCTTACCCCACCGGTGGGGTAAAAGTGCGCATCGGGTGGGGTAAGAGTACGCATTTATCCAATCATGTGCTTTAAGTATATATTAACACAAATAAGAGTTGATAACATTTAATTGATGTTTAATGAGCATATATTAGGGAATGTTTAAAGATAACGTAACTCTTGAAGGGGGAGGGGGTCCTAAAATGTGCACTTTCATACGAAAAACTATTGTTTTTAATATATACAAAAGACTACAGAGGTAAAAATATATATCAGGTTTCGCGTATACAAAGGCATTTTCCTTAAAGAAAGTCTACCAATCACGTAACGTAAAATTTGGCTATTTCATCACCCCTCCCCCCTATCTTACACTATTTGTATGAATCCTCTAAAAATTATATGGATCGTTACACATCCCACAAGCCCTCCTAGCTAAACGTTGCGTAATTCATGAATGTTTCTTTTGATTAAATGAAATTATCATTTAGATGAAATTGTGTTTTCGCACTATGTTTAGGTGTACAAGTCCTAATACAATTTCATTATTTCGCTTCAGTGCTTTGTTCGCTAAGTCCTTTCTAACACCGAATTACTTCAACTTATCCTAAAAACTTGTGATAATTTCGAATTCTGTCCCTTTTTTCTTAGTTGTGGATCTTTACGCTTTGGAAGAAGTCTTATTTCGGCCGGAGATACGGTTTTGACATCATAACTTGAAGATTCATATGCGTACTCTTGCCCCACCGGTTCCTGCGTACTTTTACCTCACAATCCCAAAAATTATTCAAGTAATGGTTTTGACTTCTTGGAAAACCAACTGGATTGGTGTTCTGTACCATAAAGTACTCTATATAATAGTCTATCGAAATGGTATAATGTTCACCTGATTGAACGTATATCTGGTAATGAAATACTAGTTGCGGAAATCCAATTATTTTTAGCAAAATGAACAAAAAGTTATCTAACTCCATATCTCCCTTGTTGTTTATTCAAATCGTTTACAATTACACATGATAATAGTTCGCCAGAATACCTGTCAAACTGATGCAGTGCTGCTAGTTTATCTTTTTTTATTACTTCAAAAAATCGAAAACGTACTCTTACCCCACGCGCACTCTTGCCCCACTCTACTCTACTTACTCAAGAGACTTGGAACCCTCCTTTACAGAGGCCCGGAAGTATTATTTTAGGCTTCCATATTTAAACTTTCTTTTTTTCCTTTTCCCCTTCTTTCAAAAGGCCCGGAAAGCTCTTTTCAATCGGCTCGGAAGGCTCCTTTGAAGTGGTTCGGAAGCCATTCCTTAAAAGAGGCTCGGAATTCTTCTTTCAAAAGGTTTGGAACCGTACTCTGGAAATCCTCAGAAGCGTCCTTTCAAGATACTCAGAAGCCTCATTTTAAGTGGCTCGAAAGCCTTCTTTCAAGGGGCTCAGAGACCTTTTTTAAAGTGGCATGAAAGCATCCTTTTATCCAAAAGGCTCGGAAGGCTTCCTCCAAGAGGCTCGGAATTCTTTTTTCAAGAGGCTTTGAAGCATCCATTCAAGATACTTCGAAGCCCCTTTTTAAATGGATTGCCAGCCTTTTTTTAAAAGGTTCGGAAGTCTACTTTCGAGTGGTTCGGAAGCCTCATTTCAAAAGGCTTGAAGCCTCCCTTTGAGAGGCTCGGATTTTTTCGTTCAAGAGGCTTGGAAGCGTCCATTCAATATACTCCAATGCCTACTTTTAAGTGGCTAAAAAGCCGCCATTCAAGAGGCTCGGAAGGCTCAAAAGTGTTTATTCAAGATACTCCGGAGCCTCCTTTCAGGGCATCAAAAGCTGCCATTCAATAGGCTCGGAAACTCTTTTCATGAAGCTTGGAAGCCTCTTTTCAAGAGCTCGAAAAGCTCCCAACAAGATACTCGGAATTCTTTTTCAAAGAATTGTTTTCAAGAGGCTCAGAAGCGTCCTTTCAAGGTACTCAGAAGCCTCCTTTCAAGTGGCTCGGAAGCCTTCCATAAAATGGCTAGTAAGGTCTTTCAAGAGGCTCGAAAGCCTACCTTGAAGGGGTTTAGAAGCTATCTTTCAAGAGGCTCGGAACCCTCTCTTCAAAGAGCTCGGAATTCTTTTTCCAAGAGGCTTGGAAGCATTTTTTTAGGCAGCTCAGAGGCGTCCTTTTAAGTGGCTCGAAAACTGCCTTTCAAGAGACTCGGAAGCCTTTCTTCAAGAGGCTCGAAAGGCTCTCTCGGAAGGGGCGCGGAATCCTACTTTCAATACGCTCGGAAGCCTCCAATAGTCAAAAAAGTTCTGTAGGAAGCTCAATGTATGAACCTTATTTGTATTAGGAAATTTCGAAGAAAATGAAAATTTTAGAAAAGTTTATAGAGAGCCAAATATTTCGTTAGTTTTCAGGTCCACTTTTCATATACAGTGTTGACCCGATTTTGTCTAACCCCGATTTTATCACGTTTTCGACCCGATTTTATCACGTCCTGATTTTGTCACGTTTTCGACCCGATTTTGTCACCCCAAAAATTTTTGACATTCTTTTTATTTTCGTAAATAATACCAAAAACAGCATTGATTTTTATGAAATAACTTTCACCGCCTGCAGGCTATTACGAAAGACTTCTGAGTACCTGGGAAATATTCTGTAAGCAATTTCAACAAGAAATAACGGGTACCGTTCACGCATTTGGCCTTTTCAAGGCATAAAATGATTCATATTTGTGGAATGAATTAAAAAAAAAGAAATTTCACAAAATTCACCAGGGGGGGTGATAAAATCGGGATATTACTGTATCTTAAGGGCCTCGATTATTTTCATTTACAGCATAAAAAACATAGGGGGTACCTCAATTAATGCGAAAGCTCGGAGGGGTACCTCTCAAGAAAAATGTTGAGAACCGCTGCTCTATGGAATAGAAATGCGAAAGATGAAAGGCATGCTACAAAAATCTCACAAATTTTTATTCCGTGACAGGGCATGAAAGTGTGAATCTGCTTTATTATTGTGTTTATTACCATTTTCAACACAATGGATTAAAGGAATATAATTACGGTATTGACCCGATTTTGTCTACTCCCGATTTTGTCACCCAAAAAAAAAATGTTTAGACGTTTTCATTTTTGTAAATAATATCACAAACAATGATTTTCATGAAATAACTTCCCAGTCAACTTCTTCATTGGCATTACATCCCCTCACTTGGACATTGCCGCCTCACAGCTTAGTGTTGATTAAAAACTTCCACAGTTATTAATTGCGAAGTTTCTAAGCCAAGTTACCATTTCTGCATTCGTATATCATGAGGCTAACACGATGATACTTTTATGCCCAGGGAAGTCGAGACAATTTCCAATCCGAAAATTGTCTAGACCGGCACCGGGAATCGAACCCAGCCGCCCTCAGCATGGTCTTGCTTTGTAGTCGCGCATCTTACCACACGGCTAAGGAGGGCCCAGTCAACACAAGGTCGTATATGATGTCATATGAGATGCTAAAGTGGAGGCCCCATACAACGTTCTCAAACATATTTTGCAGTAACGTTTAATGGTAAATTTTTGCGTTACGTAATTAATGGATCTTCCCTTACCCTATTTGACGCTTCTTAAGTTCATTTTGTCAACTCACCTGTGCCAGTTGTTCAAACACGGATCCCCACTTTGGATAAGGAAACTTTCCAGTAGCCACCTCCATCAAAGTAATACCGAGCGACCATACGTCACTTCGCACGTCGTATCCTTTGGCGCGCTGCGGATCGATTCGCTCGGGCTGAAACATAACGGCAGAAATGATTTTAAAAAAAGGCGTAATTTTGCATTCGACAAGAGCACTTACTGCCATATAGGGTCGACAACCAGCGTCTTTAGTCCGTGCAATCGAGTCCACCAGCTGGCCTGAGATACCAAAATCGCACAGTTTTATGCCACCGTTTCGCTTAAGCAGAATATTACTCGGTTTGACATCTCTGTGAATGATCTTCAGCTCGTCCTTCAAATAGTTCAGCGCCCGCACCGTAGCCAACGTGATCTGGCCCAGAATCGGCTCCGGAATCCGAGAGTGCCGGCATTCACAGATGAATTTATAAAACTTATCCAACGACGTGTCCATCAACTCCATGCATATCCAGCAGTCGCCTTCCTTGAACAGTGCCCCATAAAACGTGACGATCGTATTGCAGTCGTTGGACTTCATCACCACTTCCAGATCCATCAGCAGTTGCTTCTGTTCCTTCTCGTCGACCGTCGAGCGGATGCGCTTCACGGCCATCACCGTCCCTGTTCGGTTGAACTTCATCTGGTTGACAGCCCCGAAGGCACCCCGACCGATTTCGCCCTCATCCGTCAGATCATCGGCAGTGAAGTCGTAAATTGCATTTGGTGTTATTTGTAGTTTCCCAGTCGCTTGCATCTTTATTCGGTCTCTGGTACGGTCCGACAGCGGAGGGGTTCGTGCCGTGACGACTGGGCTTGGTTGAAAACTAAGCTTCTTTGAGGGTCTCTTCCGGTCACAGTTGGCATTGTTCATATCAAGCGGTAAGAATCTCGTTCGCAATGATTCTGAATAAAGGTACAAAAGTATCACGTTGAAACTTACTTGTGCTTATTTTGCGTTTTTAATAAAAATAATTTCTCAACAGTAGAACGAACTGTTTGATAAGTAATTTCAAACATTTTCGATTATTTTTACACTTGAAAAAGAAACCGAAAATTTGTGAAATAGTTACCATACAGTTCTGCTTTTGAGATTACGGACAAATGAAAAGAAATTTGTGAATTTATTTTATGTATACGTCATACTTTTTTCACATAAAAAGTGTTTTGAAATTTGAAGACTGTCGTTTATCAATAAATTAACCATTGCGTAAATATTATTAACTCGCACACTGTTCAGCATCAAGTATTGTTTACGAACATATCCGTTTAGATAAAAAGTGATAAAATACGAAAAATGGACAATGTCCTGATATTTCTGCAGATAAATTTGGTCAAATTGACTATAATCAGTTAAGCAGGACGATGTTGAGAACATGGTCAGATATCTTTTGCTTATCGATCTTTAACGGAAGTATTTTATTTTGTAACTTAACGGTAGGCTATAGTACCACGATGGAACATTTTCGAGAGATAAAAATAGAAAATTCCACAAACCCCTCAGAGATAAGACTTCTTACATTAGTGACCGTTCAACACACTTACCCTGTGTGGAGTTCTGATTTGTTTGATCCGCCATGTTTGCGTGACAAGCAGAGGAAAAAAAATCGAGATTGCACAAAATCGTTTCGGTCACCGATTATTTCACAGTATTTCTAAAGATTAATCCTGGTACAGCGGAAGGATTGTCACCTAGGAACTAGGCAAGATCGCGTGAAAGCAGCTTCGATATGCCACTTTCTCGGACACGGACTTTCCGTTTTGTGATTATTTCGTTTCACTACAGAAGGGCTCTTAGAAATTCACAAAACTCCGTTTCACTGTCTATTCCTCCAGGGATAACATTTGAAACATGAAAAAATATATACGTTGATTGTTTTTCAAAGGTTTCTGAGGAAAAATATTCACACAAATCCGAGGCAAAAAAGGGAAAACACTTTTTTCTTTTCAGTTTTCACCATCAGATTAGCGAAGAGAACAAACTGAACACCTTTTGGTTGGTTGATGGTTTTCTTTTGCTGCTTTCATTTTTTTTTTGCTTTCATATAGTCTTTTTATCCTCTATGTCATCATCAATTTTGCTCGTTAATAATTGTTCAGGGCGGCAAACCATCATCATTTTGTCATCAACAAAAACGACGAAAACCATTTTTCCATTTCTCGCATAACATGTGAGATGCCTTTGAGAAAATGCCAGAGGACTGAAGAGAAGGCTAATAAAGGCCGATGTCCATGTAGCGGTTTTTCAAGCAGCGTTGCCGCAGCGTTACTCGGCGTTGAACCAGGCTGGGAATCAAGGGTTCTTTAGGAAAATTGACCTTAAATAAAATAAGGAATAAGCCATTTTACGAGACAGATTTGAACAGCTGATCGAAATTTTGAGTGGACGGCTCGGTCTTTGTTTTGGTAAATTTGCATGCAAACCATCATCAACTCGCCATCATCATCATCATTTCATTCCATTTTCGCAAATGTTCCTTGTAAATTGTAAATATTAGTGTTAGGTCTCCTGTCATTTGAGCTTTCTATAAAATGGCTTATCGATAAGCCATTTTATAGAATCTCCATGTTGCTCCGATCGACGCTCCACTGGGCCATTTTTCCGAAGCGTTCTGATAGCGTGGTCAAGCGGCAACCAGATGGCGGTAGTCCACAAACGTCAAACACAAGCAAAATCGATGGAAGCGCCATCGATGGCCGATTGACCAACTACAAAAAATTAAATCAACCGTTAAAAAGGTGAAAGATGTAACATGTGTTGAGTGAGACGTCTGTTTCTCTGTGCTTGTACTATAAGCCATTTTATAAAAAGCTCAAATGACAGGAGACCTAACACTAATATTTACATTTTAGAAGGAACATTCGCGAAAATGGAATGGAATGATGATGGTTTGCATGCAAGTTTACCCAGGGGGAGAAGGCGGAGCACTGAATCTCCGGAGATGGCGAGTTCTATTCCCGATTCGGTCAAGAGTGTTTTCGAGTGGGCTCTTTGAGCATATTTGTCACACAAAATACATACTTTTGCAATGGCGGGCACGGAAAATCTTTCAATTAATAACTGAGGAAATGCTAATAGCACTAAGTTAAGCAGCTAGCCAAGTTCCAGTTGGAATGTAGAGCCATTGAAGAAGATGACTACTTTTAGCAACGCCCGGTGAAAACTCAATATGTTTACAAAGTCGCTATTCCTAAAACAGAAACCACCGGTGGGAAGATCGGGTGCTATTCTAAAATAGCACTCGGAAGGGAGCGCTATAATAAGAATAGCGATGAGGACTCCCGTGGAGGTGTTCTAAATGATCGAACGCAAATTACTGAATGATCGTTAACATCCTTGATGCAGAGTATACGAGCTTTGTTCGCCAGTGACAGGCGTATGAGACCCTTGAATTTAGCAAAACAAAGACCGAGCCGTTCACTCAAAATTTTGATCAGCTGATCGAATCTGTCTCATAAAATGGCTTATAAGGCTTGCTGACGTTTAGTCATCCTTCTCTTGCACGCGCACAGAAAGGATAGGCCTTGTTTTCATCGGGAAACGCTTCGGAAAAACAAATCCTATTCTCCCCATGCGCTTGAAAGAGAAGGATGAGTAAACGTCAGCAAGCTCTATGGTACAAGAGGACAAGAAAATTATTCCAAGACTATCTATGATAAAGACAATAATTGGCATGGTACTCATTTCAAGATTCTTGTACCATGGTATACATAGAGCAAGATTACCGGTGGTGAATATAAGCCGTTTTGCAGCGCAGTATCATCACTTGACACCTTACCGGTCGCTACTAAACGCGCAGTAGCGCAACTGACAGGTGACCAAATTTGGTAGCGCGGTACGAGCGCTGCCATTTAATAAACTGTCAAACGTCACCGGTGCGGAACACAGCAACCAAATTGATAGGCGAAAACAGTGACTGGTACTGAAAAGAGTGACTAAACTTAAATGACAGCACATTGCGCACGGACAGATAAATCAACCCAAACTATACGCACTGTTGAGAATATCGCAGAAAAAATTTACCCAAATTTGGGTAGTTTTCCCTTTTTTCCCATGATCGTTGCCAAAACTAGAGCAAGATGTAAACACCTCACCGAGGTTGCTCAGCCCAATAACCCAAATTTGAGTAAATTCAATATTCTCAATTTTGAGTTGATTAAGGTCCGCTTTGGATAAATTAAACTCAGCTTTGGGTAAATTGTTTACATGGGATTAAAGGCAAATTACCTAGTGCCAGAAAAGTCATTCTACTCAAATTTGGGTTATTGGCCCAAACCACGGTTTTGAGTGCAAACAACCCACTTTTGGGTAGTTTTGGTTTTCAGTGCGGGTGATCAAAAACAGAGCATAAAATATTCACTTTCATGAAGCACATTCACTCCGACTTTTGACATTCGTGTTTTGATTATTCAAAACATAGAATGACTTACTCAGTTTACTTCTTCATAAATTCATTCAATTGATTACCACTGAGTATGGTAACTGCGCGCGAAAACAAAATTTGCCTTGATTATATTGACATTTGGCGCTAGAAATGCCCCTCAATTGAACGTCGGGATTAGATCTATGCGTGTCTTTATTTAAATCATAAAACATGTGTTTAGTTGTACGATTATTTAGTAATTTGTGATATTTAAATAAATACTCACTGACCCATATTCATTCTGAAAATTGACGGTACAGAGCCAAATATGAATATGCTTAGAAGTGAAGTGACAAAGAAGGCCGATGAGCTTAATAAAAAAATAATCGAATATTTCAATAACAAATTTTCAAAACGACTTATCTGCTTTCGTAAACAAACATTCAAACGTCGATTTGTCGAATCTGATAGCACTCCCACGCAAACCAGCACCATCAACCCATAGGTGAAAGCTTCGGCTACCTGTTGATGGTGTTGGTTTGCGTGGGAGTGCTATCAGATTCGACAAATCGACTTTTGAATCTTTGTTTACAAAAGCAGATAAGTCGTTTTGAAAATTTGGTATTGATTTAAAGCTCTGATCAAAATACTCGCGCTTGTTAATGATGCTCTTATAAGCCATTTTATAAAAAGCTCAAATGACAGGAGACCAAACACTAATATTTACATTTTACAAGGAACATTTGCGAAAATGAAATGAAATGATGATGATGATGACGAAATGATGATGGTTTACATGTAAATTTTCCAAAACAAAGACCGAGCCGTCCACTCAAAATTTCGATCAGCTGTTCGAATCTGTCTCATAAAATGGCTTATACCAACATCAGTCACGGTATTTTGTATGCCGTGCCACCAGTGTGTCATTAGTATAACTGGCACCCCTGGTTCTGTCATCACTTGATGATTATAGTTATGATGATGATGATGATAGAAAGACAGAATGATAGAAAGATAGAAACTGTCAAATTATTGACATTTTATTTCCAAACGCGAGACCGTTCCATTATTTTGTGTGGCCTGCAGCTGGAGGAACTTTTCTTCGATTAAATCGTAATAATGAGGCTATCACTACTGCGGGCTGCCCGTTTGAACCCCGCCGTAAAAGAACTACGGTTGCATCTGTGTCAGACCGGCGAAGAATCTAAAGGAGTGCGGTAAGTGTCGGAATATGTTTTTTATTTCGGAGGATCGGAACACTACGGATAAAATGGTTACACAATCACTGGTTCGCGCATCGTTCATTTATTTGGATTGGTTTCTGTTCCGATTCCAGAGATTTCATCAGCAGCGGGTATGCTCAGCTAAAACGGGAGAATCCTAAACTGCCGATTCTGGTTCGAGAATGCAGCGGTGTTCAACCAAGGCTTTGGGTTCGTTTTGGTGAGTGAAATAAATGGCGAAGGATGTGTTGTTTACGTAAATTATTCGATTCGTGCTTTCAGAACTAGGCAAGGAGAAATCAGTTACTCTCACAAATGCTGGAGCCGCGGATGTTGCTAAGCACATTGCCGATCTGGGAAAATAGATTTAGAGACTTAAAATCCCAATAGTTGATTTGGTTTGTCCGAAATGGAGTAATAAATAAAATTGTGTCTTGCAGAGTGCGGAGGAAATGTAATCAATAACATTGCAGCAAATAAGTCCACAATAATAAAAATGTTTTGAAGATTCCAAGGACTGTTTATCTCATAATAATAAATAAAATCTGTAACTTGGTAATGAATTTATTCATTTTATACTTGCTTGGTTTATTATCATTATATTTTGATAAATGTGTTGAGTTCTATTCTTGAAGATCAATTTTTGATGCTATACTAGTTCGTAAAACTGTTCCAAGATCTTCTTATGGATGTTTTTTTTTATTGTGGTACCCCTCAGGGACGAAGCTCCAATCTGCCTCGATTCAGATCTATGGGAGCGTCTATGCATAGCGCCCTATGGTCTACCTTTTATAATGCACATAGAAACATTTACATAAATAATGTTTTATATTATTTTTGTTAATCTCGCTCTCTAAAACATGGAAGTTCTGCCTTGAGGGTAATCCCCAAGAACCGACTTGGTTAATGAAAAGGAAGGCTTCAGAAACGAACTGAGAAATTGCTCCCATGCTAATTCAATCTCTGTGAAATAGGGACTTTCTTGCGACGTCGGTTCATTTGCGATCGTTCCCATAGCTCGTAGTAGCGTTCTTGCTTCAGCCATTCCTGGTATTTGTACCACCATTCTTCCCACTTGATGTAGTCCTGTTGACGGAAACAAATATGAGTTAGAGGTGTAACATAATTGAATGTGTAATGTATCACAATTTTACCTGCAAATCAAGATCCCGCAGATAACCGCGACCTTTGTAATATTCGTAACGTACTCGTACGTCATCCCAAGAAGACAATCCACTAGGACCGGTGGTCATCAGCTCCTCGGGGAAATGACCGGCTGGCGCCGGTGAATATGCGTATCGAGCCGGCGGGGGAGCTTCCATTTCTTCTTCGATCATTACCTTCAAATCCCCACCCGAACTGTTCTTTGTGATGCGCATGTTCTCCATGTTGCTCCGATCGACGCTCCACTGGGCCATTTTTCCGAAGCGTTCTGATAGCGTGAGGCGCGTGGTAGCCGTGAATCTCGGCAGCGAGCTTTCACTACTAGAAGATTCCTCTGACCCAGATGATGGGGATCGGGGTCGACGTGGTTTCGGTTCACCTTCAATTTTGACACGTGCTCGAAGCTGTGATGGAAGATACTGTTAACATCTTTATATAAACGATGAATTTATTCATCAAACCTTGACTTTTTCAGCATGCTTCTCCTTGTGCTTCTTGCTGGGTGCTGGAGCGGCCACCTCCGGCGCTGGTGGCTTCGGCTGGCGCACTTTTACAGGACGGGGATCTTCTGGAATACCTTTGTGCTTTGTGACACGAGGTTTAGGTGAGGGAGCCTTTTCTGACTCGGGAGTTTGCGGATGCCGGATTCGTTCTGCTGGAGGTGGTGGAGGAATTGGTCGTGATGGACGATCACGCGGATCCTGTTTGATTAGAACCACATACAAAAAAAATACAGTTAGCTCAGACTCACAATCTAATACCCTTCAACCTTCTGGCGAAGAATGGGCGATACATTTTTCCATGGTTACCTTGTCGACACGATGCACTTTTGGCATCGGTTCCTTACGGCGCGGATCCGTTGGTAGCGGACTCATTGGACGCATTGCGCCACCTTCGCGACGGTTTTTCGAAATATGAACCGCGGGCGGCGGCGGCGAAGCCGCCCGAAGACGCGGACGCGAACCCGGACCCGGACCGTTTAACGAACGAGATCTGAGCGGAGCGCAGTGGTTATCAACATACGATAGCAGGAAGGAACAAAAAGATTGCCAACGTTAGTTAACAGAGATTTGTTGTTGAAGAATGCTCGTTGCGATCCGACGGTGAAGGATCGTATGGGTTAACGATCCAGCTTCAATGGTCGGCGTCAGAACTTACCTAGATCGGTGGTGATCCATGGAGCAACCAGAGCAGGAATCTTCCGAACAGCTTGTCATTGATGGGGAGCGGCTCATCTGCAAAAGGCAGAAACAACCTCAATTAGTAATCGATACAAATACCCCAATGCTAATTCTATTATGCATGTTGCATAAGTGCTAGTTGTATGAAGTGTTGTTGTTGCTCTTTATAATAATACAACACATTGTAACGCGCACTCAGAAAAAAAAATTCACGTTGAAGACGAGCACCCTACATACGGAGGTCCCCGCAGTCCACCCGCGACATGTTAGTTGTCGGGGTGAGCGAGGTGTTCACTGCACCACAGATGCCCCTACTGTAGCCGTTGGTTTTGTTCAAGACGCCACCACCGCTGCAGTTTCGACATAATCTGTTGAGATGCTGTGTTCACCGCATTCCATATAACTTCATCCCGGGGTATCCTCTCAACGAAGTTGTCCGGGGTTATATCCATGCCGCTGACAAGCAGCATTGCGTTCTACGTCGAATCGCGGGCAAAGTCTGCGAAGCCAAACCTGTGTAGGATTTTTTGAAAGCAGCCACCCATGTTCAGACAACACCTGTGTTAGGTGGAAGTTTACCTGTCCATGCTTTCTACCAAACCAGTTTGACACTTCCGGAATTAGTCTGTGGGTCCAACGACCTTTGACTGCGGTGTCCCATACTCTTTGCCATTTGAGCAGCAAAGCTGCTCTCTTGACACGTCGCACTTGCACCGAGTCCCTTTCAAGTCCCTCCACATCTTCCTCTAGGAGAATGTCTATCGGCACCATCCCAGTTAGAACGTACACCGTTTCATATAATGTGGTGCCATATGCGCTCGCGACTCGTAGGCACATCATCCGGTGTACTCTGATAAGTTTCTTCACATTGTACTCGGCATTTTGTGCTACCACGGCTCATACTGGTACGCCATATCGGATGATAGACAATGCTACACCCGTTATCAACCTACGCACCTGACTATGCACCGCCGATCTGTTGGACATCACTCGTGATAAGGATTTTATCGCCAATGAAGCCCGCTGACATACATAATCGACGTGGCTTGTGAAATTGAGCTTATCGTCGATCATCACGCCCAGATGCTTAAGAGACCTCACGGAGTCAACTGTGCAGGTCCCTACTCTTATCCTCGCTTGCTGCAACCCATGGCGGTTATGCACCACCACGACTTCCGTCTTGTGATGTGCAAGGGACAGCCGTCTCGAGTTGAGCCATTCCTCTACTCTGCCAATCACGTATGAAGCCTTCAGTTCGACTTCGCCGAGTGTGTCTCCTGTTACCTCTAGCATTACGTCATCCGCGAAGCCTTCGATTCTCACACCGGCCGGGAGACTTAAGCGTAATACTCCGTCGTACATAATATATCAACAAAACCGGTCCCAGGATAGATCCATGTGGAACACCCGCTGATACTTCGATCGACTTTTGACCAGCATTCGTGTCGTATACATATTAACGCCCTATTCTGAAAATAACTTCTCAGTATCCTGCACGGGTAATCCGAAACCCTCAATCGGTGCAGGGAATCAGCAATAGCTGCCCAGCTAGCGTTATTAAAAGCATTGTTTACATCAAGTGTAATCAATGGCAGTAGGGGTAGCGGGGGTAAAGTGAACAGGCGGGGTAAAGTGGGTAACGGCTTGTTTATCCCCTATTTATGGATTTATCGTATAATTTTCCATGCTACACCATAAATTAAGCACTCCATGCTCTCCGCAGGGGCCCTCCTTAGCCGTGCGGTAAGACGCGCGGTTACAAAGCAAGACCATGCTGAGGGTGGCTGGGTTCGATTCCCGGTGCCGGTCTAGGCAATTTTCGGATTGGAAATTGTCTCGACTTCCCTGGGCATAAAAGTATCATCGTGTTAGCCTCATGATATACGAATGCAAAAATGGTAACTTGGCTTAGAAACCTCGCAGTTAATAACTGTGGAAGTGCCTAATGAACACTAAGCTGCGAGGCGGCTCTGCCCCAGTGTGAGGATGTAATGCCAATAAGAAGAAGAAGAAGAAGAAGAAGAAGAAGGGTCGATCGCATATCAGCCGAGATGCTCAAAGCTGACCCCATGACATCCGCTCAACTACTGCATCGTTTATTTCGTATTATCTGGGACACCACAACTTTCCCGGTCGACTGGATGCAAGGTATCTTAGTGAAGGTGCCCAAAAAGGGTGACCTGACTGTATGCGATAACTTGCGAGGCATTATGTTGCTGTGCACCGTTCTCAAAGTTCTATGCAAAGTTATCCTAGCCCGGATTCAGGAGAAGATCGATGCGACTCTCCTGCGGCTGCAAGCCGGAAGATCTTGTGTGGACCAAATTGTCACGCTCCGTATCATTCTGGAGCAGGTCAATGAATTCCAAGAGTCCCTTTACTTGGTATTCATTGACTACGAAAAAGATTTCGATCGTCTCAATCACGAGAATATGTGGGGTGCCCTAAAATGCAAGGGGGTTCCTGGGGAAATCATCGGCCTCATCGATGCACAGTACGAGGCTTTCTCGTGTAGAGTGCTGCACAATAGGGTCTTGTCCGACCCTATCCAGGTCGTAGCTGGTGTGAGGCAAGGATGTATTCTATCACCGTTACTGTTTCTCATCGTAATCGTCGAGGTTCTGGTAGGTGCGATTGACTGTGAACCAATCCGCGGGCTGCTATGGCAGCCTATTACCTTGGAGCACCTGTTACGGTTTATTTTATTTTTCTTGTAAGTGACAAATGTATGAGTGGATTTGTGAATGTTCCATATCTGAATGTTCTGTGTTTGGGCCAAAAGATAGGCAATTAAAAGTATAAATAGAGGAATTCCCAAACATAGACTTTATATTGCTGGTGCCACTTGGCACAAATTAATTCAAGGTGCCCAAATAGGATCTGAATCCTACACCAAATCAAGCTATGTATACAACGGCTTGGCTGTTGTAGACTAATACTTGTGACACATATATGATACCAATATCGCTGTACAGCATAAAATCATATGTCTGTCACCCAGAATCACGCTGGTATCAGGATAGCACGATGATTTCCGTACCCTGCCCTGCGACCGTTGTATTGTACGAAACAGAACATATTTTGTTGTTTTGAAATGTTAAATACGCCGTTTGACATATGAAATAAAAACAAACATTTGCAAGCTGACTGAGTAAAATTCGTTTTTCTGCAATTCCGGATGATATTTTTCACAACATTGGCAACATAATTAGGGTGGGTGTACCAATTGTCGCCATACATAAGAACAACTATTTTTAAAAAATAAGTAAAAGGCATGTGGGTGGACTTTATATATCAAGCGAAAGATTTTACTTCCTGCTCCTTAGTACAGCTGTGAAAACCACAATAAAATTTGTTATTATCCTCAAAATTGATTAATCCATAATAGGAACGCATGCACCAGTTGTGGCACTATTCTTAATTTTTGTTCCTTATTTGGCAAATCCCATTGTTTTCTTATGGGACTGGCCAAATAGGGACCACTAGTGCCACAACTGGTGCAAAGGACGTCAAAAATTAAGCAAAATCAATTTTTACAATTATGCGTTGCTTGTTTGGGAGGAAATCAAAGGTGTTATCGTATCATATGAATATGCTTTATCGATTTGAACTTGGTTTGCGGTGATTTGATTGGCCATTTGGCATATAAAGCACTAGTGCGACAACTGGTGCTATAGCACAGGTACACCTAGCCTATTCGTAAGCCCTTTATTTGCTACAATTACGTTCTGAAGATGTCTTCCTATTGATTTTGCCAGTTCTTGGGTTGTTTCCGGGAAAAATCTACCTTCACTTTTGCATGATATTCAATGGTTTGAGTTCTGTATCGTGTAATATCGAACATTTTGTGCAAGGATTCCATGGGTTTTAATTGGAATGAGGTCTGGGGGTTGGGAAGGATGCGGGCTCTTTGATTTGCCATTAGTCAGCATCTATTTTCTTAGATGGTGTTATCGACACAGCTTTCTTTTTCGCAAATTCTATGGGTTAATTTATTACAAACGAAAAGGTCATCAACCCAAATCTCCACATCCCAAAAGAAGGGACATATCTTACACGAGCGCAACAAGTGCGCTAGAATTTGCTAAGGAAAAAGGTTCAATTTCATCCTTCCCCGAAATAGCTACCGGGTGACGGCATTTAAACCACTTCGAGTGGAATACGATAGGGAGAGATCGTAGGAGAAATGCAATGCTCTTGCAATACAACAAGCACGCACAAGCTTAGGCGTGAGCGGTTGCGCCCAGCTGATAAGTGCATACAAGGCATTGGGCCTGCTTTGCTTAGGCGGCTAGCGCACAAGAAGATGGGAAAGGAAAAAAAGGGTCATACATTTTTAACCCTAATGACTCTTGCGTCGGAGGCGATGGTACGTCTCGTTTTTGGTGGAAAGTAAACAACTGCCACCGCAAGTTTATTATAAGGGACAAACTGATCTTGTGTGCTACCGTTCCATGTAACGGGGCCCGAGAAAATGCACCGTCAGTCCAAGGGACGATCACCCGGCAGGGTAATAAAATTCCCAAAAATAATCGAACAATGATAGCGCTGCCGTTCCTAATGCAGCTAGAATATGCCTTACTGCTGTTGGGTGCAACTGAGAATTTAAATGAAGTACCGCGTATGCATTTCTCAGGTTCGATTAGACTCCGTGATTTAAGAAAGTAATAAAATTGGAACGCGTGTTCTATTCTGGTAGCTATTCCAGGGGAGATAGTTTTAGGAATTGAGACGTCAGAAATGACATCTCTTTCTAGCCTTAGAGTTAAGAGGAGCCCAGTAGGGGCTCAATCTAGTATATAAGGAAAATCATTTCGTTGAATAAAACAGACTTTACCAGACTTTGTAGTGCGTTGGATCTAAACGTGTCTCATTTCTTCAAGTCTCACTTTCTTAGCCTTTGACATAATACTCTGAAAGGTGATATTGGCACCGCTCTATAGTCGGTAAACAGGCCCTTTCCAGTACTTATGTCAAACGCAGGATTGACTACACTATCCAAATAAATCTGATAAATTGACACCGCTCCATAGACGGTACTCAGGCCCTTCCCAGTGTTTATTGTTTATTAGATAATCTCATTAAGTTTTAGACTTGCTTCTAAAACTTAAGAGGAAAGGATTTTGTCGCTTGTAAAGGCGCTAGTTCTCTACGCGAATTCCATTTTTTATAAAGTCCCGGTACGTAAGGTCATCCTTCGCGAATAAGTTTTAACGCGACGTTAGTCGTGTCTTTAACCATCAATTACTCTTTTGGACGCTACATCGGTGGTGTCCAAATTAGAAGTACATTAGTCCTTTCGTCCGCGACAGATGGGAAGAATGTTTGCACCGTTTTTTGGACAAATTCAAAATTGGATCTGTAGTGTTTGGTGAGGGAGGGAGGATAGGAGAGGAGGATCTCGTGGAGGTAAAAGTGGAGTGCAGAAATAAACGGTAGTCAGCGCGAAGTAAATAGAGTAGAGTGGGGCAAGAGTACGCACTTAGTTTTCAATCGATCATGTGGCCCTTATGAAGCAAGCTTCTGCATATCAAATCTGTGTCGATGATTCATATACTCTTCATTTATGTTACCCAGTGTAAAAAATATTGAAATTATTGAGATTCGTTTTAATAGAACCCTTATTGCAAGACAAGTGAAAAACGCACTCTTACCCCACCGGTGGGGTAAAAGTGCGCATCGGGTGGGGTAAGAGTGCGCATTTATCCAATCATGTGCTTTAAGTATATATTTACACAAAAAAGAGTTAATAATATTTAATTGATGTTTAATGAGCATATATTAGGGAATGTTTAAAGATTACGTAACTCTTAAGGGGGAGGGGGTGCACTTTCATTCGAAAAACCATTGTTTTTTATATATATACAAAAAAACTACAGAGGTAAAAATATATATCAGGTTTCACGTGGCGTATACAAAGGCATTTTCCTAAAAGAAAGTCCACCAATCACGTAACGTAAAATTTGGCTATCACCCTACCCCCCCCCCCCCCTATCTTACACTATTTGTATGAATCCTCTAAAAATTATATGGATCGTCACACCCCTCCCAGTTAAACGTTGCGTAACTTATGAATGTTTCTTTTGATTAAATGAAATTATCATTTAGATGAAATTGTGTTTTCGTACTATGTTTAGGTGTACAACAATTCCTAATACAATTTCATTATTTCGCTTCAGTGCTTTGTTCGCTAAGTCCTTTCTAACACCGAATTACTTCAACTTATCGTAAAAACTTGTGATAATTTCGAATTCTGTCCCTTTTTCTTAGTTGTGGATCTTTACGCTTTGGACGAAGTCTTATTTCGACCGGAGATACGGGTTTGACATCCTAATTTTAAAATTCATATGCGTACTCTTGCCCCACCGGTTCCTGCGTACTTTTACCCCACAGTCCCAAAAAATATTCAAGTAATGGTTTTGACTTCTTGGAAAACCAACCGGATTGGTGCTCTGTACCATAAAGTACTCTATACAATAGGTTATCGAAATGGTATAATGTTCACCTGATTGAACGTATATATGGTAATGAAATACTAGTTGCGGAAATCCAATTATTTTTAGCAAAATGACCAAAAAGTTATCTAACTCCATATCTCCCTTGTTGATAATTCAAATCGTTTACAATTACACATGATAATAGTTGGCCAGAATACCTGTCAAACTGATGCAGTGCTGCTAGTTTATCATTTTTAATTACTTCATAAAATAGAAAACGTACTCTTACCCCACGCGCACTCTTACCCCACTCTACTCTAAGTGTTTAAAACCCCCGGATTTTGTGTTCGAATAAACCTGTTATAGGATCTATGACCCAATTGAACGGTGCTGGCTGTATCCTTCAAAATGTCCAAATGAATTAAACGATCAGTGCCGTTTGCACTGCAATCACCCCAAACCATTGAAAAGAGTGATTAATGTCCGTAGAAATAATTTTCCTGCGGAATATTTGCAAGAACTCACATATTTTTGCTAAAATACGTATACGAAGAATTGGAAAACTTTGACGTTTTCATATCGATGAATGAACTGCTGACGCGAATTCACAATTTATTCAAAAAAATATGGATAAATATAAAAACTATCGTAACAGTTTATAAAAATATAGTTTTGATATAGCGGTAGAATCAGTTTCAAAACAAGCTGTCAAATAGATACAACGGTGAAAAGAAAAGATGTGTGTCATCTTGTCACTGTACGCTTACAGCGTGATACGAAAATCATTGTGTGGAAATCATATGTCTGTCGATAGTATAAATGCAAAACGCAAAGAAAACACATTTGCGGGATTTGACTGATGGAGCAAAAACATTATAAGGAAACCTCGTCACATCTCGCAATGGGCAACACATTGGACGTTTCTCTCGGGGCACAGAGAGATCGTCAATCATTTTAATTTGTTGAATGTGTTTATTGTTTATTTTGTATATTTGTAAAAAAATTTATTGTAATATGGCTCCCCGACGAAAACCTTGTAACTCAGGTGTTGAGGACAAGATTCTCACTTACCTAGTTGTAAGTTAAGTAATTTTAAGTTCTGTCACCAAGTTTGGTGTTCTCTTCCTGTTTTCTGGTTTTCGTTATCTTTATCGTTACCGTTAGCAATGCTCGAAGTTCCATCGTTGTATGGAGTATTTGTTTGAGATTGCGTAATTTAAGTTAGATTAAGAAGTAATCGTCCTCCTCAACACCTTTCCTCCAATCAAATTGACGAAATTTTTGTGGATGCTTCTAGACCATCCACAAAAAATTTCGTTCCCGTTGGTTGAAGGTTGTGTTACGGTTTATTTTATGTTTCTTGTAAGTGACAAATGTATGAGTGGATTTGTGAATGTTCCATATCTGAATGTTCTGTGTTTGGGCCAGAAGATAGCCAATTAAAATTATAAATAAATTCCCAGACACAGACTTGATATTGCTGGTGCCACATGGCACAAATTAATTGAGGGTGCCCAAATAGGATCTGAATCCTACACCAAATTGAGCTATGTATATAACGGCCTGGCTGTTGTAGACAAAATGCAAAACGCAATAAAAACACATTTGCGGGATTTGACTGATGGACAAAAATCTTATAAGGAAACCTCGTCACATCTCGCAATGGGCAATAGAATGGACGTTTCTCTCGGGGCACAGAGAGATCGTCAGATATTTTAATTTGTTGAAGTTGTTAAGTGTTTATTTTTGTATGTTTGTAAAATTTTTATTGTAATACACCTAAACGACTTCGTCATCAGCCAGACGTTGCACTCCTCCCTTAACGGCACACTGATATGCAGAGTAGCTCAACGACCTTGCCGAGCGCTCCTCTTGGGCAGGTTTAGTCATCAACGTCAACGTCAAATCGTTGGATGTAAACACGGTGACCGCTTCCAGTTTCACAGTAACCGGGCAATCAGTGGAGAATGTTGAAAGCTTCCAATATCTTGATAGCCAAATGGCGTCAGACGGCGGTACCAAGATCGACATAGACACACGGATCAAGAAAGCAAAAGCTGCCTTTGCGAGTCAAGAAATATCTGGAAAAACAGGCAGATAGATGAACGCACCAAAATACGAACTTTCAACTCTAACGTGAAATCTGTGCTGTTATACGCTAGCGAAACATGGTGTGTATCAGTGGAGAACACTCAGCGGCTGCATGTGTTCATCTCCAGTAGTCTTGCGAGCAAAAGCAAAGATTGCCAATCCGGAGATGGCGAGTTCGATTCTCGGTCCGGTCTAGGATGTTTTCGGGTTTTCGGAAACATTCTCGACACCCTGGGCATAGTCTATTCATTGTACTTGCCACACAAGATTCATACTCATGCAATGGCGGGCATAAAAAAGCTATCAATTAATAACTAAGGAAATGCTAATAGAATACTAAGTTGAAAAGCAGGCCAAGAAGAAGAAGAAGAAGAAGATGTATTCGTCAACAGATGCCTGCGGTATATAATTCGGACTTGGTGGGACAACTCACAACTAGATCTCAAACAACGAGCTCCATCGTCGTTGTCACCAGAGGCCGATAGCAATAGAAATCGGAAGCGGGGCTGGGTCGGCCACACTCTACATAAGAGCGGACACGAAATCTGTTATCAAGCAAGACATGAACCAAGCGAGACATCGCAGCAGAGGCAGACCCAGAGGCTCATGGCGCTTCTTCTTCTTCTTCTTCTCATTGCGGCGAAGCCTCAATAAAGGAATAAAAGAAAAGTCGACCTGGAAACAGGTTAAAGCGATAGCTGGACGTCGCTCAGAATGGAGATCAGGACCCATAAGTAAGTAAGTTCACGCTTTGGTTGTGTGCTGTTCAATAGATGGTCTTTATGCCTCCCTTTAACAATCGGTCGCTTCATACTTGTTCGCTTTCAATCTGTTGATTTTCAAAATATGTAATAACTTTTGATCATCTACTCCCTCATACTTTGAGTAGGACTGACAGATAATTAAATCAAACATTACAATCACGGTCGTAGAATCTGTTTCAAACATACCCAGGTAACCAATAAGCATTAAAGTAAGCACCATAGCAGCATTATACTTGCATTGCATATGCTCCATGCTGTATATAAGCATTTTGAAAACCTGGCTATTCTAAATAAGCATTCTCTTTTTTTTTTTTTTTTTGGAGGTTTACTGGCGGGACTCTGAATAGAGTAGAAACCTCTGCACCAGGCCTTTGATGATACCGTTGCATAATTCCTTTCGAAGCAGTTTGCCAGCCGTACACGGAACATGTCGTCCAAGAAGACGCTGTTGCAACTGAATCAGAGGGAATTACGTTCATAAATAGTCAGACAGGTCTCATGCTAACTAACATCGTTATAGTTTAAAGTAATTTTTGTCATTTTCTTGTCAGAGTCAAACTATTTTGTCAGTTTTTATGCTATTTAGACGTCTATTGTCATTGTACGCGCTCGAAATCGACCGAAGCAGTTTTTCAACTCACATGGAACATGTTGCCCAATGCTTCATCGAAGAAACTGAGTCAGAAATTTTTTTTATCAAGTATAAGAAAGTGTTCAATCCCCGATTTATAAAAAATGACAAGTTAATAACTTTTGAAGCAGTTTTTCAGCCGTACAAGGATCATGTCGTCCATTAAGACACTGTTGAACTAGCTCAAAAGACATTACATTTACAACTCTAATAGATACTCTCTCCCATTATCTCATTCCTAATCATATAGAATTTTTTTAAATCTTTTGTTTATTTTGGAGGCTCAATTGCCGAATCATACAGATTGGTCTGTACTATGTCATTTTTGTCTTTATGGTCAGAAGGTATGAAGTATGCGTTCCTTGAATTACTTTGTTTGCCTAAGTTATTGGTTCATCCTGTGTCAATACTATCAAACACAATGTAAGTTATGTCTTGTAAAAAGTGGAAACTGCTCGTGCATTTAGTCTATTTTTGTTATTCCTTTGTCAAGGTATTACTATTATTATGTTCTAATAAGTAGCTTGATCGTTTCCAAACTAACTGTCATTATCTATCATGTACTAATGATCAGTTATGAGTCAGCTATAGGATTCACTTTTCGGTGGCAAAGTAAAGCTTCATCACGCCTATTCCCTACTATTAGTAAACATTATCGTGAATGAAGCCGGCATAAGATTGTTCATATACCATCATTATAATTTGCGGTATTTTTTATTATTGCTCTTCGAAGTGAGGCATAACAAAATAAAACTGGCACCACGTTCCTAGTTTTGAAAAAACCTCTACTCAGTGAATCCAGCAGTCGATTCCCTACGAATGTCTTGAATACTTAGTTTTTTTTTTAATAAATGCCTAGCTAGCTAAATGTAAGCGTGGCTACGAGTCATCGTCACATGGAACGCATCAGAAAAGTATTGCCGAAAAGAAGAGAACTCACATCATTATCACTGATGAAAAAGGCCTCTGCATGACTGCACTACCATTCAAGGCTCCAAGACACGAGATCCGTTGGATCACATGTAAATGCCGTAAATTAGTGCGTCAATGCCAGATATGTAACGCGGCACCAAATAAAAATAGTCAACATGTGATACCACCACGACAGGATATGCCTTTGGTTGCCATATCAGTGCTAATGGCGTAAGCCGACCCACCGCGGCAAGGTAACATATCCGAGGGGAAGGTTTGACAATGGAACGGACCTGGGATTGAACCCACGACCTCCTGCGTAAGAGGCAGAAGCAGTAGCCATATGACTACCAAGCCCGCTTCAGCTATTCTAAATAAGCATTCTCAAGGCAATAATGAGAGGCATAGTCTTATAATAGCTTTTTGAAAGCATAATGTTGTTTTTCGTGAAGTGCAATGAAACTGCTACATTAGTGCCACTTTAAAGCCTGTAGTGTTCATAAGTTGAAAATTTTCCAATATAGAACCATATAACGGGGACTATTTGTCCAATGACAGTTGAGAATAGAAATCGGTACGTGCACAATTTTTTTCCATTCCGATCACTGACAGGAGTACTTGTTATTACCTAACCCTATCACTAATTACATAGTTTATCTACATTTTTAATTCCATTGCACTATGTTCGATGGACGCTTTAAAGCGGCACTACTGTAGCTGTTTTATTGCACCTGGGTATGATGTTTGTGATTATTGCTTTCTGAGATAAGTTAATAAAAGTTTCAATGTTTCTGAAAGGGCATAATGTTTATGTTTGCCAAAATTATTCCCACTACTATCTATCTCTTATGGGCCAACTGGTAAGGGCGATGACATTTACAGCGTCGGGTGACAAGAGCGCGAGTTCGAATTCCGCTCTAAGAGAGTAAAAAATTGTGTTCCATTTGAATATAATACAATAACGATGTAATATGAAAAACCCAGATTGATACCCCTAGCAGTGATTGTGCCTTTCTCGTGCATTATTAAACAACCCAATCAAACAATCAAATGCATTATCGGGAAATTCGTCGAAATGCTGAATAATTTGTTATATTGATTTTTAAATCACTAAGTAAAGTATTATTAGCGTGCACGTTTTATGCTACTTTATTTTTTATACCAGAAAGCTGCAGAAACGTTATATGGCGTTATGCGTCGTAACTTGCATACAATCAAAGCTTGCGTTGCAATTGTTGTACTAAAGTCGTGTACAAAATCGAATGGAAGAACTTGCATGGGTTGATACTTCAACGCATTTTATGGCATGCTATAACTTAATTACAATGTTTCATAACTATTTCAATATTTAGATTTTTTTTTGGAATGCGCAATCGTTATGAAATTCAATAGTGATCAACTAGGGTTTGTACCCCGTCGAATGCAACTTGTTGCGAGAAAATCTGTTAAGAATTACTATATTAAAAAGTGGCTAATGTTTTTCGGTTTTCGTGTGCACGCACACACACATCTACACACACACACATCCACACATACACACGGACAGACAGACATTTGTTCAGTTTGACGAGCTGAGTCGATTGGTATATAACATCATGAGTCTCCGAGACTTCTATAAAAAGTTCGATTCTGGAGTGAAATGATAGCCTTTCGGTACAACTTTGTTGTACGAGAAAGGCAAAAACCATTACAAATAGAATTTGAAAAAAAATGCCATTGAAAAAAACCTTTTTGCCTTTCTCGTACAACTAAGTTGTTCCGAAAGGCTATCATTTCACTCCGAAAACGAACTTTTTATAGAAGCCTCTGAGACCCACAGTATTATATACCAATCGACTCAGCTCGACGAGCTGAGCACATGTCTGTCTGTCCGTGTGTATGTATGTGTGTATGTGTGTGCACAAAAGCTATAAAAAAACATTAGACAACTTTTCGTATAGTAATCCTTAACCGATTTTCTCGCAACAAGTTTCATTCGACAGGTCGATCATTCGCCTTGTCGATCACTATTGAATTTTATAACGATCGGTCATTGCATTTAAAAGTTACGAAGAAAATGGTACATCGGACCATATAAACCCCATATAAGGTTGGTGTCTTAACTAAATGCGAGAAAGGAACCACCAACACTAGGTGGATTAATCTGGGTTTTTTCTCCTGGTTTTAAAATTAAGCATTTATTTAGAATTTCGGATGCTGAATAAATGCTACTCAGCAAAAGTTATACTTTATCGATAAAGTACGATGAAGCTCTTAAGAAGCCATATATTGGGCCAAAACCTGCATCAAAATAGCATTACAGTCGACATTATAGGGCTTATTGGAATTAAATGAATTAATGTTTTGCCGTAAAGGCGCATATAATGCCACTTAAATGTTTTATTAATGATTACTGGTTACCTGGGTACAGTCAAACCTCCAAGAGTTGATACTGAAGGGACCATAGATTCATTGCGGACAGCACGGACTATGTCCAAGGGCTTGACGAGCCCTTCCCAGGCCATCTGCGAGTTTAGGTGCCTGCCTAGGATGTGGTGGGGTTTAATAGTGGGCTCTGTTAAATTTCTATAAAAAGCTGCATGTATCCGCAAGCAGGGTCCGCAAAAGCGACCGTGTGCCGCTCAACGCACACAAGCCCAAGTCCTGGTGTTAGGTGGGACACTAAACAGATCTGACATGACGGCCCTCCGACGAGATAAGAGGTTTGTTCAGGCCCAATAAGTCGCCTGTAAAACAAATAATTACGAACAACATAAGAGATAACACGACTCGATACAATCGGCAACGACCTAGGCGACGAATAAAAGATCACGATTGGAAGCTTGGAACATAGAACTGCAAGTCACTAGGTTTCCCAGGCTGCGACAGGGTAATCTACGATGAATTACATCCCCGACACTTCGACGTCGTAGCGCTGCAGGAAATGTGCTGGACGACCGTCTACCAAAGCTGTTGCACCACCAACGAGCTGGGAACCGGCTTCATATTGCTGGGTAAGATGCACCAACGTGTGACTGGGTGGCAGCCAATCAACGCAAGGATGTGCAAGCTCAGGATAAAAGGCCGTTTCTTCAACTATAGCATCATCAACGTGCACTGCCCACACGAATAGAGACCCGACGACGAGAAATAAGCATTCTACGCACAGCTGGAGCAGACATACCATGGATGCCCACTGCGGGACGTCAAAATCGTACGAACATCATATTCCCCCTTATATTTAGCTCTATTTTCATTCGTATTTGTACCAATCGTACACACATTTTCTCATGATTCTATGACACTGACCCGAATGTCACTAGCCCAAACGCCAGTACCCCGAAAGGCTATTGCCACGAATAACCCTTTACCACAAATGTTCACTACCCCGAATTATCATAACCCCGAATTTGTCAAAAAATGAAAAAAAAACATATGCTCACTTTCTCGCTCACTTTATTAGATTGCGTTTCAATAATTAAGATGAAAATAGAAATTAATCATTCGAAAATAACAAATAAAATAACAAAATAACGCATTTAGATGTCTTTTGCGATTGATTTTATGCTGAATGCAAAGAATATCACTGAAATATTCAGATCACAGCAATTTTAAACTAAAAATATGAATTAGGGTGGCTCAAAAAACACTTTTTCAATTTTTTCGATGGGCCGATATTCTGTTCTATTCGATGCCCTGATGCTATGGACAAAATTTCAGCCAAATCGGTCAACGTTTGGGCGGTGCTAAACTCGTTGGAAGTTTATATGGAAAAATGTATGCAGAAACATCGAAAAACAGTGATTTGCAGTTAGACGGCACAATTCACGATGAAGAACTATGATACTCATTCAGTTCTCGTATAATTAAATACAGAATGTTATGCTGAAAACCGCGAGAAGATTAGAGTTTATTAAGCAAAAATATTAGCATTTTACTGGAGTGTTGTATGGGTGAATTTATTTCTTTTCAAGGTAAAGGGTAAAAGAAACGGAATTTGCTCGAACCCCACTGCAGAGAAATGCTAATAACTTCGCCGGGCAAACACTAATCTTTTCGCGGTTTTCAACATAAGATTCTGTATTAAATTCTTCAAGATCTCAATGAGTATCATAGTTCTTCATCGTTAATTGTACCGTCTTCCAACTTCCAACGAGTTTAGCACCGACCAAACGTTGACCGATCTAGCTGAAATTATGTCCAGAGCATCAGGGCATCAAATAGAACAGAATATGAAAAAATTGAAAAAAGTTTTTCCATACTAATTTGAGCCACCCTAATATGAATTTTAATTTTCTCCTCATCGATTTTTCTTCTAACACCTTGTAAACCTAGGATAGGATGTGACAATTCAATTGAGACTGCCTTGTTGTTTTTTAGTCGGTTGCTCTGACGAGGTGGTCGCCAGTGCAGCCAAATTAATTTGGTACAAAATCTTCCAGATATCATGTATCAAAACTTGATGTTTTTCTTTCCGTTCCATCCATTATTTATGTAAGAGAAGCAAATACTAGCAGTTAGAAGTTTTTTTGCTAATTAAAAAAAAAGTTTAAGATCTAAAATGACAGAAAAGTGAATGATAATGCCTAAAATCAACAGTTTTAAATCTGTACAACCTTTGAGAATAATTTATAGGGCGTTTGCAGTTTAATATAAATTGATTTTGTGCCAAAAAACTCGAACTCAAACATTCACGTATATTGCTTAATACCAACTTTACAAACCAGCAACACGGCCAAACTAACAACATGCTGCCCTACGAAAAACGCGCCGCCGCCAATCGAAGTAATCGAATGTCATTTCCAACCAATCAGCAACCGGTACGATTGTGACAGAAAATCGGTACGATTTTTAATGACTACTTGTCGCATCCTATCCTAGTTGTAAACAAGCTCTGTGAACTGTCAAAATAAGTGAGGCTAAGTTAAAGTTTGCATTGGTCTATTGATTCTCCCACCTTTTTCCGACCAAGTCTCGCCTTGTCCTGGGCAAGTGCGTGTATTGTATTTAGCGCATTAACATTATTTCAAGACAAAATTTTCAAAACGACTTATCTACTTTTGTAAACAAAGATTCAAACGACGATTTGACGAATATGATAGCTCTCTCACGCAAACCAACACCATCAACAGGTAGCATAATCCTTCACCTACCTATTGATGGTGTTGGTTTGCGTGGGAGAGCTATCAGATTCGTCAAATTATCGTTTGAATCTTTGTTTACAAAAGCAGATAAGTCGTTTTGAAAATTTTGTCTTGATTTGTTGCTGAGGATAATAATGCATTTAGTACACGCGGCGCTCTCCACAAGAAACGACGCACCGCGCTTTTTGCTGCTCGTGTACTCGATTGTGCTCGATTCTTATGAGGAGAAAACATTGCGGCGTTTCCCAGGGTGCGGTTGTTCCTTTCGAATGTGAAACACCGCGTGGAATCTTGTGCGAATGCACTAATGCACATTTGGAAAGATTATAACAGCCGTGTGGTGTATCGTAATGACAGCACCCTACAATATATCAGTTCCATAGACAGGACATGTATCAAGATGTACCTTGAAAGTCACATCACGTTTTTACAAATTTCTCGTGAAGGCAAATTTGCTTCCATTTTCTCCGCTGGTCTCTATACCGTGACCTGCCCTTATTCCGGGCATCGCCTAATACCGTGGTTTTCATCAAAAATCAGAACCTGGCTATCATGGACATCACATTATTTGGTGAAATGTTCAAACATAAAACCACGGTGACTCTACGACACTTCCCATAATTCCATTACCCATAATGCCATTACCCCGAAGGCCACTACCCCGAACGCCACTACCCCGAACGCCACAACCTTGAATGCCATTACCCCTAATGGGACACTACCCCGAATGAGCCAGTGCCCCGAATTGATCATTATTTAAATAATACTTCATTTCAATGAAAAAAATGTTACTCAATAAAAGTTTATTCATAATTCATATGAATGAACAATAATTGGAACCTAAACTGTTTCAATGCAGTATAGAACTAAGTATTCTCACTCCGTTATATCCCGTTCCACTTTGTATGGCACCCTTCAAGAGTCCTGAAAGGTAGGGGAAGATTATGCAGCACGTTCTCATGCACAATGCAATGCAGAGAGTTGGAGGTCCACGTCAGCATGGCTACAAGGGCAACAAGGTTGAAGTTGTTCCTTGGCCGCTGTAGTAAAATCAAGGGATTCTGGATGAAAAGTGGTTAATCTCAAAATCGACGAGTGGGTGAATGAGTGAGAGAGTAAAAATGAATGAGTGAGTAAGAGTAAGTGAATGAGTAAAATAGAATGTATGAGTGAGTAAAAGTGAGTGAGTGAATAAATAAAGGTGCTTGAATGAGTAAGTAAGTGAGTAAAAGTGAGTGAGTGAGTAAGAGGAGTGAATGAGTCAGTGAGTAAAAGTGAATGCATGAGTAAAATTGAGTGGATAAGTAAGATAGAATAAGCAAGTAAGAGTGAGTGAGTAGTATGAATAAGCGTAGGCGTAAGCCAGTGAGCAAGAGTGAGTGAGTGAGTAGTACGAATCAGTGAGTTAGTAAGAGGAAGGAGTGAGTTAGATTAAGTGAGTTAGTAAAAGTGAGTAAGTGTGTAACAGGGGTTACATGAGTAAAAGTGAGTGATTAAGAGTGAGTAAGATTGAGCGAGAAATTGATAGTAAATGAGTGAGTAAAAGTGGATGACTGAGTAAGAGTGGTTGAGTGAGTAAGAGTGAGTGAATGAATAAGAGTGGTTGAGTGAGTAATAATCAGTGAGGTAGAGGAAGTGAGCGGAGGAGGTGTGTGAATGAGAGAGAGAGGGAGGGAGATCTTGTTTGTCTTCGGGAAGTTGTATTGGCTTAAAGAAGGCATCATCTCTGTTAGCCTTCTGTCGGGCAAACGCGTTACTTAGCACGTTCATCTCCTCTGCCTTATACCGAGCAAACGCGTTCATTCAGAGAATGCATTATTTCTTCTGTGTGCCTTATACCGGGCAATCGCGTGCATTTAAAGAATGCATCATCTTCTTTGTTTGCCTTATACCGGGCAAACGCGTTCTTTTAAAGAATGCACTATTTCCTCCATGTGCCTTATACCGGGCAAACGCGTTCATTTAAAGAATGCATTAGTTCCTCTATGTGCCTTATACCGGGCAAATGCGTTCATTTAAAGAAGGCATCATCTTATCTGTGCCCCTTATACCGGGCAGACGCGTTCATTTAAAGAATGTATTATTTCCTCTATGTGCCTCATTTAAAGAAGGCATCATCTCCTCTGTTCGTCTTATACCGGGAAACGCGTTATATTGAAAGAAAAAAGTTCTCTTACTCCATTTCGTAGAATAATACTTTTCCAGGTCATAATGACAGAAAGAAAAATACTTCAGACAGTTAAAGTTAATTAGAATTTATCTAAGTATCTCTATTTGTTTTTATTCTTTTGAAAGATTGCCATTTTGCGATTCATCGATATCTGTTGGTGTTAAACAAAATAATAGAATACTACAGGATCGAAACGTTTTCGGGGTGATGGGTTTCGGGGTAGTATCCCATTCGGGGTGATGGTTTTCGGGGTACTGTCCCATTCGGGGTAGTGGCCTTCGGGGTAATGG
Organism: Armigeres subalbatus; assembly: GCF_024139115.2. Lineage (NCBI taxonomy): Eukaryota > Metazoa > Arthropoda > Insecta > Diptera > Culicidae > Armigeres > Armigeres subalbatus. The sequence goes on along the minus strand of NC_085141.1, from coordinate 51,509,689 downwards.
CGTTCGGGGTACTGGCATTCGGGGTAGTGAGGTGGAGCCAACCACGGTATTAGGCGATGCGCGGAATTAGGGCAGGTCACGGTATAAACATCGACTCTGGCATTTGCTCTTTCGCATTATCCCGAGCGCTCCCGGTTAAAATATTGGGATAATAATTATAATTAGAGCGTAATATATTTATATGATTTTCGGGTTATTGGCCTTTCAGGGTAGTGGGGTATTCGGGGTAGTGGGCTTTCGGGGTACTGGCGTTCGGGGTAGTGACATTCGGGTTTTTTTCTTAGAACCTTTCTCATATACATAGTATATATATTTCATATATATTTCATTAGATAAACTTTTAACATCACTTCAAGTGGGGGTTTTTCCGCCTTCTCGAACTCGGCAAAATGTGGCTGGTTCAAGTAGGCTTTTCCCCATCATATACCATCTTCATTAAGACTATAAAAGTCAGATGAAAAGATTAATAAATACAAATACAAGTAAATAATTTCAAGTCAAATACGTTCATCATAATTTTGATCTATTATAAATATATTCATCTGTAATATGATAACGAAAAAGTATTTTTACAACTTGGGAAGTTGAAACACGTGAGAGTTGTGAGAGGATTTACAACAGCTGATCGATATAGATATATATGAGTGGAATCAATTCTCGGGTACTTATTCAAAAGGACGTATGAGATTTTGTAAACAAATATTCAAACGTCGATTTGTCCAATCTGATAGCACTCCCACGCAAACCATCACCACAGACTGGTAGCGGAAGCCTTCGGCTACCTGTTGGTGGTGTTGGTTTGCGTGGGAGTGCCTTCAAATTGGACAAATCGACGTTCGAATCTTTGTTTACAAAATCACATACGTCCTTTTGAATAAGTACCCGAGAATTGCATGCATAGCTGAAGTCCGTTCAGCTATTTGGTTCCGCCGACGACATTGATATTATGGCACGTAACTTTGAGTAGATGCAACCTTAGACTAAAAAAGGAAGCTACATGCAAAACTGAAAGTATGCTCTTTTGCGGGAGAATGGGACTAGCCACGAAAGGAGTAAAATTTGATGCATAAAAGGTATAAGTTTTACACATTTTTCCTGTTTTTATGCATAAAAGTTAATCATATTCCTTTTTGTATGTAGTCCCATTCTCCCACGAAAAAGCATACTTTGAAGTCATATTTGAATACTTTATATTCAAGAGAGCATACTTCAAAGTTATTTGTGTGTAAACTTTTGCATTGTAAGCGGATCTGACTAGTATGAAAAAGCGAAGGTAAAAATGTGAACGCTAAACTGGGTTTCCATTACCTCAGAAGTAGAATCAAGAATTGGTGAGCTTTTGACAAATACAATGAAGGGGTATGGAGTAATTTATTATGGTTTGCTTGATCTAACGCCAACCTATTTTTATCCAATTTCTAAAACTCAATGCATTTTGTACCACTAGGCTATTAAAAGGATACGAGACATGTATACAATGTAGTAACGATTTTTAATACGCATTAAGTTCATCACTAGGTCCTTAATAAGGGGATCTGACTGTGTGCAGTGAGACATCATGCAATGTCCTCAAGGTTCTGTGCAAAGTTATCTTAAGTCGGATACAGGAGCCAGGGATCTCACCACTAAACATGTTATCATATTTCAATGTTTTAAGCTTACCTTGGGAGGGGGCGACGGTGGCCGCTTGACTCGCGGTCTGGGCGGCGGAATCGGCGACATACGACGACCGACCCCACGGCGGGGTGAACCCGAAACCGACCGAAGAGGCGACTTTCCACGGTGGAATGCCGCCGGCGGTGACGGACGACGTAACATGCGCGGTGGTGGCGAACGAGGCCTACGCTTCATAACCGGTTCCGGAGGGGGCGGCGAGATTGATGCCGGCCGACGACGCATCGGCGGCGGCGATGGCGAAATGGGTGGACGTCGTTTCCTCATCGGCGGCGACGGGCTGCGACGATGGCGCAGCGGTGGAGGCGATCGCACCGATCGGCTACGGCTGCGGCTTCGACTGCGGCTACGGCTGCGCCCACGCGGAGGCGGCCCGTTACCATACCGACCGCGCTCGCTGTCGGAACTGCTGGGGTCCTCTTCGATGTACATTTTCTTGAAACCGGTGTGGCGCCACCGGTTGGGATCCTTTTCCTCAACTTCGAGCAATTTTTTATCCCATGTTTCGTTGGGGAAGGCCCGGGCCTTTCGCATAACGTTGTCGATTTCCTTGCGTTTGCCAGCCGGGTGACTGGGATCTAGAAGTGGTGGGAAAGAAATGAAAATGTTAGAAGAATTTTTGATAATTAGACAAGCTGTACATCGCGAGTATAAATCTTGTGTGGCAAGCTCAGTGGTAGAGGTAGATAGAGGTGGACAGTGTACGATGCGCCAGTAAGAAGCAGTTGGAACGGATTGTAAACGTGGTATGTCAGAATCTTTTGTCCATAACGTCGAGGAAAATCTCCAAATCATCGAAGAAGGCGCAAAGCTAGCAAAGCTAATTGCTTCCGCCTGCAGATAAAACCATCGAAATGGACTGATAGAACGATAACCCTTACCATCGTTGTCATCTTTGACAACCGGGGATCCCGTAACACCGTCCTCAAAAGGTATTTCGAGAGACACCAACAAGGAAAAATGTGCCATCTGAAACATGCCCCCGCACTAGAGTATCGGTTCACCCTGAACGAAGTATTGTCCCCGCAAACCTTCCGGATACGCAATCTCGCCATTCGGATGAAACAGAAAAAATCTGTCCTATTAGCGTTCGTACAAAATGACAGTGTATCTGTCCTGCTTCCTGACCTGAAATGGTATACTCCAATTGCTTGTACTGCCCAACTTCTCGAACTGGTCGAACAAAAAGTCACACAATCAAGCCACGATTCTTCCTCTGTCTTCTTCAACGCTTTATCAGCGGATCTGTCCACCTCCACAAATTGCTAATTCAACAATCACACTACTTCGCGGACGTTAGAGCATCCAAAATGCCCCCAAACAATCTATCAAACCTACGAATCGAACATCGACGGCGTCAAGCTTCTGCCGGACAAAACTCGATATCATTTTTTTTTTGCCGTGACAAAGACAAAACTAAAATCGTCATTGGCCACATCCTATCCCTGAATACAACCTCATAAGACATTCCTTGCTTTCCGGTAGAGAACGCAGAAACAAAACCTGTGATGGAGTAGGACTCTACTTACAAAAAGGAATTAAAACCACACCCATTGTATTTTTTTTTTTATTGTCTTTATTAATGAGGTTTTCGGCCCTTGACCGGTTCACCTCACCCATTGTAAAATCAACTCTCAATCCTAAAATCCCTATTGGACCGCGTACTGGGTTTTTCATTACCTTGTTGGGTATTTTAATCACTGCGACCATTTATTAGTACTGAGTTCCTTGCTGTTCAAGCTATCATAAAATTAACATCTGTGTTGTAGCTTTCTACAATCCGCACTGCTCAAATCCTCATTTTTGACAGAGCTATGAGAACATTGCTCTAAACAAATGATACGGGTGTACTACAAAAGTTCAATGTAATGGACGCAGTAGTTCATCTCGAACAAAAAAAAAACCCAAACGCTCCGCTGTAAGCTAAATATTAATCCGGATATCGTAAGGGTTATAGTACAACGACTGCTATGGCAAAAGTTGTGCACGACATATACAGTAATTTTGATGACAACTACAGTAACTGTACTGTGATGGTATTTGTCGATTTCTCTCTCGCATTTAATTGCGTCAATCACAGGATTCTCGATACCAAGCTGCGAAACGAGTTTCGGTTTTCCCAGACAGCATGTGATCTTGTACCTATTCCTAGCGCGACGGAAACAATCTGTCCGTTTGGGAAATGCTGTATCAGCCGAGCGCGATGTTCTAGATGGGACTCCCCAAGGGTCATCACTAAGCGCACTGCTTTTCAGCTTATACATAAACATCCTACCGTTATTATTGAAATGTAGGTACCACTTATATGCAGATGATTTGCAAGTTTATGTATTCGGTCCATCTTCAGACGACTTGTGACCTCCATCAACGTTGATCTTCGGTCAATCACCACCTGGGCTGAGGCGAACTATTTGTCGTAAAATTCTAGAAAAACGAAGGCAATCATCTTCAGCAGAACTGGCGTCATAATTCCACAAACCAACATCGTTTTCTGTGGAGACATCATACCAGTTTTGAACAAAGTAACGAATTTGGGACTGGAGCTTGATAACAATCTATCGTGGAACAATCAAGTGAACGGTTTAATACAGAAAACCTACAATACCCTGCGAACTTTTCGCCGTTTTGCTCCTGTACTCTCCTTGCCGAAACCAACTTTGACGTCCTTCAAGGTCGCTGTCAAAAGATTAGTTTAGAGTACATTCTAAATTTCATTTTTGTTCTTGTTAATTCCACCTATTTGTTAGTTTTTGATGTAGCTTTTTTAGTTTTGATTATTTCGTAATTTATTTATTGTTTCCAATGTTTTAGTAGTTTTTGTTTGCTTCCTCGGCCGATAATAAGTGTAAACTAACCGGTTATTGTTCCGGTTATTACAATTACAACATAGGGTAGAGAACCATTTGGGCAGTACCCCCTATTCCCGTCCGCATCGTTCATTACTCGATCGCATTACAATCGAATTACTTGTTTTTTAGTACATAGTTAGTTTCTGTCGATATCTAGTGATCATTTGGTTGGAACGCGGTCGAGTAATGAACGTTGTGGACGGGAATAGGGGGTGCTGCAAAAGATATTTTAGTTACTAGATAAAGATTGTCGCTCTCGTCGCTGTCCGGAAAATCTTTTGCTGGCGAGGATAGGGGAGCTAAATGTCAAAGAAGGAAAATCCATACGATTTGACAGCTTGGTACCCAACATGTTCCGGACAGCAGAACAAAGGGAACCGACGCGACAATCTTTATCTAGTAACTAAAATATCTTTTGGTGCTGCCCAAATGGTCCCGCGCTCCATAGTATAAGAACAAAACCTGATATCACAGCAAAACTTGTGAATACCTTCGTGCGGGGCGGCTTCTTTTGACTCCAATGCTACTTTGGATTTTTGTTTTTTTGAAAAAGTAGAAGGTTGTATCCGAGACACGACCGCCAATTGGACGTAGGATTACGTGAAGTGTAAGATTTTATTTTGAAATTCTGAATATGTTCCCTGGCGTTTATATTGCGGTATTGCGGACTGTGCCCTTGCTATGTTGTCAGTGCCCATGCATTTAAAGGTGAGCAATTCCAAGCTACAGCATCAAAATTTAAGAAAATTTTTAATTCATGATTTTCTATTGAGTTGAAACTTTGCACAGTTTTTCAATTTCATCTAAATCGTCATTTTTCGATATCAAATCTTCATATTGAGTCACGACTAACTTTTCAAAAGGGTGTATGTGAAAATGGTTCAAAAATATTTAAAAAGCTGCACAGCAAAAACGGAATGTTCGATTGTTATGATTTTTTCAGCAAAGTTAGACAACTAAATGGTGATTCTTAAGAAAACGTGCACAGTAAAAAAATTTTTTTGCCTTTAAAAATATCATTTTGTCACAAAAACTCAAATATCTCAAAACCCTATCTTTTTCGAACGTAATTTTTTAGGAAAACGGTCCATTATATTAGCTATCTACCATAAAAATTTGGTGATGATAAACTAATAAACAAAAAGTTATGACATTTCAAACATTTCACAATTTTCACATATAGTAAACAAAAAAAATTTCCGTGTATTTTTTTCAAGAATCGCAGATTTGATGCTGATTTTATTGTTAAGGGCCTTGCGTGAGTTAAACAAGTTGTTTGTATGATATTCCATATTTATGTATTCATCGATATTATGTATATTATATGTATAAATATTATATGTATAAATAAATAAAATGAATTATTATTATCCTAAGTATTAAATTAAATGTGGCAGTTACACAATGTTGTTATAGAAACTCTAAGAGTTTTGGGTTTGAAATTTGGTATGGGTTATGATATCATGAAAACAGTTTATTAATACTTATTTTTATTTATTTTTATTCAAATTTTTAAAATATCGAACACTTTTGAATTATTATCAGCACAGTTTGAGTATAGTTTTGCTTTAATTTTATTTTCCGACAATGGAATGAAACAGTGAAATTTTTGGGTTCCTTGGATTGTTTTCGCGTTATTAAATTGCTCGCTGAACTCTGAAGCCTTTATTTCGTACTCTTCAGTAGTAGTAAAACAAAATGATAATTTGGTTAAATCTTTTTTTTTCTACGATTTGCCCAATCAAAAGTTCTTTCGCAGTTTTAATTGGATGCTCACGTTCTTTGGCTAAACTTGCTCTTGTGGCCATGCGCTTTATTGTTCCTCCAATAGCATCACAAGGACCTTTGCCATGTGATGTAGCAAAAATGCCATTCTGCATCAATTCCGTACATTGATTTAAATTGACATAGGCTCGAAAAATTCTTACGATTTTTGTACTGCGACGCTGCTCCATCAGACATGAAATATATCTTTTTGACTTCTTTATGCTTATCAACGCGTAAAAAGTTAATCATTTTTCAATGAACAAGTTTACGGATACTGAATCGTGTCTTAAATCTTCGGAAATTATAATAAAACTTAAGTGTTCAATTTGCGTACTTCCATTAAAATAAATAACGAACGGATGATGTGTAGCTTGTTGTACGTTCCAGTGATGGGACTGCACTTCATCTTGCAATACAAAGCTGTAATTTTCAGAAAAATCACAAATGACTAAAAATTCACCATTTTGTAATGTATTTTTCGTATTTTTTAAAAAGCTGGATTGTTCTGTTTTAATGAAATCATGAGGGATTAAACTTTCTAATTTCAAGCAAAAATATGACACAAACTCATCTACAGGTTTTACAATAGTTTCTATGTCACACCTATCCGTGGTCACCCATTGCTCAAATGATAACTGATCAATAGAAAGAAAAATCAAACTCAGCGAATAAAGTATTTTCCAATGATGAAGAATCTGGACAATCCGAACAAGATCGTAGATAGCAATTTGATGTTGTATTTTCACACAAAAGACTACCAGTTAACATTTTAATATCCTTTGTTGAATTGATTCTTTTCAAACTATGTAAAATAAGATTAATATTCTCATGGGTTGTGCACACACACACATTATGTGTTCCTGAATTGGAAAGAAGCTTACATTGCCTTGGCCGAAGGCTTGCAAATGAGGAAAACCTATTTTAATATTATCGTGAATTTCCTTGAAGCGTGTGTACGCTTCTTTAAAAGTCGTCATCATTAATCGTTTTGGATTGCTTGACGCTTTCCATCTTTTTTACTGATACATAATCTTTTGACCAGGCATAGCTCGACTTACTTCATCATCTTCAAAATATTGAACTACTATTTCTTTTGTCTCATCTGTTAATGCAGTACTAGACCTAGTATTTTTGGTTGAAAGACAGTTATTCTTCAATTGTTTTGCCTCTTTTACTGTATTTCTATTGGTTTTGAACTCATCAATGGCATCCTGAATAGACCACGAACTTGGCAGCATCGACAAAATCAATAATTTTTCTTTCCTTGTCGTGGCTGCATTCGAGAACCTTTCCTTCATATTTATAATTACCTCATCGTAGTCTGTATTTTCCACATCATCAGGTCCTAATTTGAAGAGGTTTCTTCGTACAGCTTCGTTTATTTCACGGTATTTTTTCTCCGGGTAATAAACGTAGTCCATCTTACTCCATTTAATCGGAGTCACTTTTATCCCAGCTATGCCCTCGTTAAAGCGTTCGATGTTGACCTTTTGGATACACTCATCATCAATTTTTTTTACTAAATGTGAAAATTGTGAAATGTTTGAAATGTCATAACTTTTTTGTTTATTAGTTTACCATCACCAAATTTTTATGGTAGATAGCTAATATAATGGACCGTTTTCCCTAAAAAAATTACGTTCGAAAAAAGATAGGGTTTTGAGATATTTGAGTTTTTGTGACAAAAATGATATTTTCAAAGGCAAAAAAAAATTTTTTTTTACTGTGCACATTTTCTTAAGAATCACCATTTAGTTGTCTAACTTTGCTGAAAAAATCATAACAATCGAACATTCCGTTTTTGCTGTGCAGCTTTTTAAATATTTTTGAACCATTTTCACATACACCCTTTTGAAAAGTTAGTCGTGACTCAATATGAAGATTTGATATCGAAAAATGACGATTTAGATGAAATTGAAAAACTGTGCAGAGTTTCAAATATTTTCGAAATGGTCGCTCAGGATCGACTGACATGCCCCCGTGGAATGCCTCAGGTATTGTTTAATCCTTCCGATTCCCGCAGCCGCATAACTTCACGGTTGAAGCATCTCGGATGTCCAAGATAAATATTGTCTATCCGGAACAAAGTTAGAACGTTTATCATGGTGGATAATGGTGTCTTCATTCCACATGAGTGTAAGTTGTTGGCCAACCATCATTTCTATCTCGTTCATCTCGTCGACGACTTTAAGGAATACTGCCCTACGGTCCTCCGAAATATCCATCTGCTCTGTTTGTCCGATCGCAGCCAAGTTTTTTTCATTGAAAACAATTTCATTCCGCCTGTAGAGCGGTGTAGTAACCAGATAGTTCAGCCATGCTTTAACGGTACCTTTCTTCACGTAGCCGGACAAGTAACTTGATTTGTGTAATATGAATGCACACGTTGATAGCATAGTCGTCATCCAGTTGGCGGAGAAGTACGCCTACCATCTGGGCCACGTCGACTATAATGTTGATAATTTGGCCGATAATTGCCAAATTACCTGTTGCATGTAAATGAAAATAGATTAGGAAAATCATATATTTATTTGATGTAATAAATTTTTAAGTAAAATAACTTTTCCACAAACCACCAGTCTTGTGGTGAGTGAGTCCAGCGGAGGCAAATTGACGGAAACTTGGGATATGTAAAGCCATTTGATTGCGACAATGTGGGAATTGATCCGCGGTTCAGGCTTGTTCGACACGTAGCACACGCCGAAAATCCTTCCACCGTTTCGAAATAATTTTTCGTAAGTAACACGGCAGCATTTGAGTTGGAGATTGATTTCAAATCATTCCTGAACCAGATTCTAGCACACACATCACATGCGCAACCAAAATCGTTTTCCACGAATCGTTTCTGGAACTCTCGATCAGCCCGATCGAAATTGGGTTTGTCTTGTGTTAAAAGTGAAGAAAATATGTTCGCCATCATCAGCGACAGTAGACACGTTTTCTTCAACGTCACCACGCTCATCATCGACATCTGCTCTTGTGGGATTAAGTTGAATTCTACTCGAAGAAATTGTAACACGAGAACATTAATCCTTATTGACAGACAGATATACATAATTGACAAATGCATTCGCATTATGAAAAATAAATTAAATGTTGAAAAATTGATTAAATTAAATTATGATTAAATGAAAAATTATGGCCAATCGTACTATAAACAACAATAGCATAATAGTATAAAATTCAAGTAGCACATACAAAACACACTATCTCAGTCTCAGCTCAAACTTCTCCCATGTAATATGATGCTTATGATGGCACGGCAAATGCTGGGTAAAGCGTACCATTGGTACTTCGCGTACCTGAAGGAATAAAATAGACCCCATCTCGCGGTCCTTAGCCTCTTACCCAGCAACTCCTATCCCTACCTCCCCGCGGTGCTGGCCGGGATACGAGCAACCTTAGGGAAGATCGGGTAACCAACCCCGGTGGGAACTATGGTCGTATGCTGACAGGGAAGGGGAGGAGGTGCAAATCTTATTGAGCGTCTGTTCTCCATGTCAAGAACGGCTCACAACAGCGTCTGGTCTCCATGTTAGGGGCGGGCGATCATTGTCCGCGTGCCAGCGAGGGACGCTAAATGAAACAGTGCACCATGGTCCACCGGAAATAAGGAGGAATGGTCCTCCGGAAATTTAGGGGGTTCGGTGTCAGGCCCTGCAAGCCAGCCTTTAAAAATCATAAGCAACGAACAATCAACAAGAGAGTACGGACCGGAACCATCGGCGAAGACCACTGCGACGAAAAAGGACTAGCGATTGGAAACTCGGTTCGTGGAACTGCAAATCTCTCAACTTCATCGGGAGCACACGCATACTCGCCGATGTGCTCAAGGACCGTGGATTCGGCATCGTAGCGCTGCAGGAGGTTTGTTGGAAGGGATCAATGGTGCGAACGTTTAGAGGTAATCATACCATCTACCAGAGCTGCGGCAACACACACGAGCTGGGAACAGCTTTCATAGTGATGGGCGATATGCAAAGGCGCGTGATCGGGTGGTGGCCAGAGTTACTTTTTTCTCATGCGTACAAATATGTGCTACTGAGACTCTTACCAATTTAGCTCATAGAACATTAGAATCAAAGTGTGCTGAGCAGTAAAGGGACGCATGAATAAAAATTTTGAGCCAGCAGGAAATGTGACACCTTAGAAAAATCATGCGCGCGTGCCCCGCGCTCGTCGCCGGGCGCTGTCCCATGCGCCCCCTCGAAATAACGAAATGTTTTTGGATGATAATGCTAGTTCGTATCCATGGTTTTTTGATGCATCCACCAACAAAAAGTGCATGATGCTTGTTTCAAATGAGGCTCAAGCTAACAAATTTTAATAGCTTGAACGCCAAGTTATAAGTTTCTTATAAGTTTCTGAAAAATAATTTTTACGAAGAATCACATGCTCTCTAGATGGCCATATCGTGGATCCTCAAATCGACAAATATAATGAGCTTGACTGAGCGCAAGCGGAACAGGAACAAAGCGAATTTGTGGTGTGATCCATGCATATTCAGGCTCCAGGTGTTTCATCTTTTAATCGCGATAATTTCGGAGTCAACCATTTGTTTGACAGTAGACGGAATGCGATCAAGAAAATTAGCAAGATATTCAAGTAATTTAACGTTGGAAAGCATATATTACCGTCACGGTCACATATCAATTCAGCTAAAGGATTATCAGGATTAAAACAACTACTTTTAAAGAAAATACTTCTACAATCCCACAACTCTATCTATAAAACCTTCACAGTATATGTGCACTTATTTCACATGCATATACCTAGTTTGACTATTTCATCAATGAAAAAATTTCGCTGCGGTCAAAACGATTAATTAATTATTAATTTTTCGTTGACATTCAGCGTCTAGTCTGTCCTCGCCAGCTAAAGATATTTCGCCATTAAATCAGCTGCAATCATCCTATAATTTATTAGGAGCTTCATCCCATCCCATGCCTGTGTGGTTGTCAAAACGCATTATGCATTTTTTCTTGCCTTTGTTTATTTTTCTTAGCGCTTCGTCACTTGGGTCACTAGGTAATCAGCTCCTAGGATATCAACTCATGCGACGAGCGCATGAGACGGATCGCATGTGCTGCCCATGAGGTACATAGCAACTAGCAAGAGGCGCACGATTTAGAAGCGCATCACCTACTTCGCTCATACGAGACAGCTAATACGCATCTCATGCACCACCAACTGAAGCACGTGCACAGTAACACTGGGTGGCCGATCAATGAAAGAATGTGCAGGTTGAGGATCAAAGGCCGGTTCTTCAACTTCAGCATAATCAACGTCCATAGCCCACACTCCGGAAGCACTGATGATGATAAGGACGCATTCTACGCGCAGCTGGAACGTGAGTACGACAGCTGCCCAAGCCACGACGTCAAAATCATCATAGGAGATTTGAACGCTCAGGTTGGCCAAGAGGAGGAGTTTAGACCGACTATTGGAAAGTTCAGCGCTCACCGGCTGACGAACGAAAACGGCCTACGACTAATTGATTTCGCCGCCTCCAAGAATATGGCCATTCGCAGCACCTACTTTCAACACAGCCTCCCGTATCGGTACACCTGGAGATCACCACTGCAGACAGAATCACAAATCGACCACGTTATGATTGATGGACGGCACTTCTCCGACATTATCGACGTCAGGACATATCGTGGCGCTAACATCGACTCTGACCACTATCTGGTGATGGTTAAACTGCGCCCAAAACTATCCGTCATCAACAATGTTCGGTACCGACGACCGCCGCGGTACGACCTAGAGCGACTGAAGCAACCTGATGTCGCCACTGCATACGCGCAGCATCTCGAGGCAGCGTTGCCGGAAGAGGGTGAGCTCGATGGGGCCCCTCTTGAGGACTGCTGGAATACAGTCAAAGCAGCCATTAACGACGCAGCGGAGAACAACGTCGGGTTTATGGGTCGAGGTCGACGGAACGATTGGTTCGACGAAGAGTGCAGACAGATTCTGGAGGAGAAGGACGCAGCGCGGGCGGTCGCGCTGCAGCAAGGTACCCGGCAGAACGTGGAACGTTATAGACGGAAGCGGAGACAGCAGACCCGCCTTTTTCAGGAGAAGAAACGCCGCCTGGAAGAAGCGGAGTGCGAGGAGATGGAACAGCTGTGCTGTTCTCAAGAAACACGCAAGTTCTATCAGAAGCTCAACGCATCCCGCAAAGGCTTCGTGCCGCGAGCCGAAATGTGCCGGGATAAGGATGGGAGCATCTTGACGGACGAACGTGGGGTGATCGAAAGGTGGAAGCAGCACTACGAGGAACATCTGAATGGCGCTGAGAGTACAGGCAGTGAAAGTCAAGGCAGCGGAGGAGATGACTACGTCAGTTCAGCGAACGATGGAAGCCAACCAGCCCCCACCTTGAGGGAAGTTAAGGATGCCATCCAACAGCTAAAGACCAACAAAGCCGCTGGTAAGGATGGTATCGGAGCTGAGCTCATCAAGATGGGCCCGGAAAAGCTGGCCACTTGCCTGCACAAACTGATAGTCAGAATCTGGGAAACCGAACAGCTACCGGAGGAGTGGAAGGAAGGGGTTATATGCCCCATCTACAAGAAAGGCGACAAACTGGAGTGTGAGAACTTTCGAGCGATCACCATCCTTAATGCCGCCTACAAAGTGATATCCCAGATCATCTTCCGTCGTCTGTCACCATTAGTGAACGAGTTTGTGGGAAGTTATCAAGCCGGCTTCGTTGACGGCCGCTCGACAACGGACCAGATCTTTACTGTACGGCAAATCCTTCAAAAATGCCGTGAATACCAGGTCCCAACGCACCATCTGTTCGTTGATTTCAAGGCGGCATACGACAGTATAGACCGCGTAGAGCTATGGAAAATTATGGACGAGAACAGCTTCCTGGGAAGCTTACCAGACTGATCAAAGCAACGGTGGATGGTGTGCAAAACTGTGTGAAGATTTCGGGCGAACACTCCAGTTCGTTCGAATCGCGCCGGGGACTAAGACAAGGTGATGGACTTTCGTGCCTGTTGTTCAACATTGCGCTAGAAGGTGTCATGCGGAGAGCCGGGTGTAACAGCCGGGGTACGATTTTCAACAGATCCAGTCAATTTATTTGCTTCGCGGATGACATGGACATTGTCGGCCGAACATTTGCAAAGGTGGCAGAACTGTACACCCGCCTGAAACGTGAAGCAACAAAAGTTGGACTGGTGGTGAATGCGTCAAAGACAAAGTACATGCTTGTGGGCGGAACCGAGCGCGACAGGGCCCGCCTGGGAAGCAGTGTTACGATAGACGGGGATACCATCGAGGTGGTCGAGGAATTCGTCTACCTCGGATCCTTGCTAACGGCTGACAACAACGTTAGTCGTGAAATACGAAGGCGCATCATCTGTGGAAGTCGGGCCTACTACGGGCTCCAGAAGAAACTGCGGTCGAAAAAGATTCGCCACCGCACCAAATGTGTCATGTACAAGACGTTAATACGACCGGTTGTCCTCTACGGACATGAAACATGGACAATGCTCGAGGAGGACTTGCAAGCACTCGGAGTATTCGAGAGACGGGTGCTTAGGACCATCTTTGGCGGTGTGCAAGAAGACGGTGTGTGGCGGCGAAGAATGAACCATGAGCTCGCCCAACTCTACGGCGAACCCAGTATCCAGAAGGTAGCTAAAGCCGGAAGGGTACGATGGGCAGGACATGTTGCAAGAATGCCGGACAGCAACCCTGCAAAGATGGTGTTCGCTTCCGATCCGGCAGGTACGAGACGGCGTGGAGCGCAGCGAGCGAGATGGGCAGACCAGGTGCAGAACGACTTGGCGAGCGTGGGGCGTATCCGAGGATGGAGAGATGCGGCCTCTAACCGTGCATTGTGGCGTCAAATTGTTGATTCAGTGTTATCTGTTTAGATGTTAACTAAATAAATGAAATGAAATGATAAAAACCAATTTGTTTTCCACAATACGCATATCCAATCACAAGCGGCAACACAGCCAGGCTTCGGAATTCTCACTTATATGAATAAAAACCTGCGATTAATCCATTAAGCGGAGTGTGATTTTTCATGTTCCCTGTGAGGAAGTATTCTCACACAACATTTTTATCCGGATAGAATGGCGGGTGATAAATTCGTGAGCGATGGATCGCCGGATAATTTTAAACCACAAATTTTCCTTCTCGTCGCCTCATCAGTTAAATTTTACAAACATATTTACAAAAATTTAGGACCGCAACGGGATTCGAACCCAAAACAATTATAAAATGTTTAGAACGCCCACTAAAACCACACCACCACATGAATTGATTGAAAGCAAAGGGAAAAACTGCTTTATTGAACCTATTGCTTATCGTGGCGCATCGTCAGATTCAATCAATTTGGAGAGGCAAAGTAAGCAGCATTTGATTTTCGCGAAACATGGGAAGAAGGATAACAATTTTTCGCACCATCGCTTGTGCCGGAGTTTATCGCACTGTAATTTATCCGGATAAAATGCATGGTGGAGTGATCAGTTGTAGCGTGAGTGAGTGAGAAATCCGAACACTGAACACAGCTTATGATTTGTACTTTGAAAAATATTTGTCTCGGCTCAATCTTCTCTCGTGTGAAATTATGATTCTGAGAAGAACCCATCTGATTCCAGTAATGCACCTTCCCAATCACAAGCAGCGACAAACCCGAAGCAGAATCTAGAGAAAATTTCATTTCATTGCTACTGACCCCAATGTCAGTCACTCGATAAGTTACCGCTAAAACGCGATAGACACCATCCATGCGAATCAATTTTCGCAGCATCCCCCTCCGAAGAGCGCTTGCGCTGCTGCCGACGCCAGGCGATTATAATTTACCCTTTGAAGAAGTAAAACAAGAAGAAGAAGAAGAAGAAGAAGAAGAAGAGTCCCTGGTTATGTATACGAATGCACTGGCATCGAACAAAAGAAAGACAGAGCAAGCAAGCCGATGCCAAGCGATTATAATTTGCCCTTTGAAGAAATAAAAGAAGAAGAAGAAGAAGAGGCCCTGGTTATGTACGAAAGCAGTGGCATCGAACGAATGAAAGGTGGAGCAAGCAAGCCGATGCCAATGATACGGCTCCCAAAGGGGCGGGGCCTCGGACTCCATGCAAACGTATTCTGACCAGCCGAAGTCTGGTTTTCTCGGAAAATCGGCAGGACAATTGCATCGCAGCGCCAACCAGACATCACTGGCGGTGGAAAGGCTGCGGAGAAGGCAACAGCAATGATGGTTGCTACGGGCGGTGGCAGCAACGATAATTGCTACGAGCGGCGGCAGCAAGGCTCAGAGAAACATCATCAAGGACGTCTCATCGAAGGCGTGGAGCATTATAAACAGCATCGTAAATGACATCTCGTGCGTGTCGAGCTGGCCAAGGCCGCCGTTTCGGAGGGTTCCAAAGTCGTCACCAAGTAAGTAAGCTCCTAGTGAATGAACGAGGAAGTAGCAAAGAATTTTGTCCATCACCAAGTGATTATGATTTGCATTTTTTGCAGGTTTTTGTCTCGGCTCAAATTTCTATCGTGATTTTGTTACCAATGACGCGCCTTTACAATAATAAACAGCAAGTATACCAAAATCAGAATCTTGGGAAAATCTCATTTGACTGCTAACGCAAGTCAATGATGTGAGACGTCATCATTGTTTACTTCCCGCACTTTTACTGCTATCTATTCCAACTTTCTACCGTCGCCAAGCGGTTATGATGTGCACTTTGAAGAAAATATTTCGGCTCTACCTTCTCTTGTGTACAATAGTAGATTTGACAAGAATCGATTTTGATCCACAATGCGCCTTTCTAATCATTCATAGCAAACAAACGATAGTCCGTATATTGCGTAAAAATTTCACTTTTCTGCTAAATAGCCACTATTAAGAAAACATATTCAATGGCGCCACTGGTATTCGGGGACCGTAATCGATGCCATTTTTGCAATCAACTCTTCTCATAAAATTTTGGTCCTGAGAAGAACCGATTTTCTGTCCAAAATGCGCCACTAACAGTAACTAAACAGCACATTCAAAGTTAATTGCCTATATGCCGGGTATTAAGCCACCCGGTGTGGAAATTAATTACTATGTCTGAAACTTGATTATGCATATGTACAACATGTGATAGATTTAGTTCGGAAAAGGTATTGGAGGGTAACCGCCCCTTCGGTGGGGTTTGATCCCACGACCCCAGTTTCAGACATAGTAAGTAACTAAACGATAGTCCGAAGATTGTTGCTTTTGGCGATGGCCTCTCGATGTTTCGCTTTCTGCTAAGACTGCTGCTACAGGCGTCATCGTTGTGCCCGCTCTCCGAGAAAATTTAATTGAACTGAGGATTCGAGTCGAGCCCGTAAGTTGCACGACTTTGATGTCTGTGCTTGCGATGCGCATACGCGATTGGTTGGTTGCCTAGTAAAATTCAATTTTTCAATAGTTTAGCACATTGAATGCATTTTTTCGATAGTTGAGCAAAATCTTAAAGAGTTTGTCGATCGATTAATACCAAAATCTTTAAAATCGGTTGAAAGACGGCTGAGTTATTAGCCCATACTTCCTGACCACTTTTTGGAACGGTCGTTTTTCACCTCTTGTCAAAATTTTACAGCTTTTTTTCCACAAGTTGTGATTTCCATTTTTTTATTGTCGTTCCGGTTCCATAAGATTATCTCTATAGTGACAATTTCCTCAAAAAAGGCTCAACGGTGGTTGGAACAAGAATTTATTAAGCATCCGTCGTAGGTGAAGGCACCAACGCCCTTAACGTCAAATTCATGGTCGAGCTAGAGTGGACTACGGGAACTACTATTCATTTGGACTTCAATCTGGAGCTAGTGCTCTGGCGATTTCAATTGTAAGGGAGTGATCAAGAGATGCTCGCTGAGTGAGTGCCCCGGGTAAAGGATAAGTATGGCTCCATTCAAGGTAAGATCACTGAGCTATATGTGCTGAACAGCTTGTATTGATTCATACAGTGAGCCATTTTATAGTATGATCGCTCAGGAGCTATAAAGTAAATTAAGTCATGATTATTCATTCTAAAAATTTAAATATAATACAAAATTCCCCCTTTATTTGTTCGTTGATTTTTTTATTTATTCCAGTGTGAACTGCACTGCCAGTCAATCAATCAGCGATATTTTTGTTGTTTGTTGTTTAATATACAAAGAAAATCTGTATTATTCTGCAATGAGACCTCCCTCTACATTTAAATCATTTATCTTCGTGTTCACCGTGATTTGACATTTGTATATGCATACGCAGTTTTATTATCTTTCTCTTCATGATATTTGTATTATCAGTTAGCTGAACATATCCTGGACTATATTGAGAACGGACGCATAAACTCCTGATTGACAATGCTGGAAAGAAATTTGGATAAACTATTTGTTATATTTATCGTATTCCTTCTACACATGTTAACTACGGTTGATTCTCCATTTTGGCTCAAAGTCAAGGAAAGAAGTCTTGTCCGAACGAAAAACTTCGATTTTGGTCAACAATAGACCTTTTTAACAAACACATCGTTTCTCTCTACCCAACTATGTTTTTTCTTTTTTTTTTTTTTTTTAATCTTTATTAAAGTGATTTTTAAGATGGTACAAAGTTCATCACTTCACCCAACTATGTGTATCGAAATTGAACAACAGTCGATCTCGTTTGAATCACAAACATGTGCTTCTGCCTGTCGTATTGAGGCGGGTTTGCTTCTGCTACGACAATAGAGGCTTGTTTGCAGCCGTTTGATCATGTATTCATCCACTTAGAATTCATTTGTTGATCAAAATCATTATCATATCAGGGGGGGGAGGGGAATTTAATTTCTTTTTGCTCTTTTTTCGTTTCAGAGAGCGAGCAAAGGCGCTTAAACCTAGGCTATTAGCCAGGGCAAGGCTAATACCTTCGCCCCATCCGAGGAAAATCATCGGCAAGGATAATGGAGTGACATAAATTTCTTAGCAAAGTCACTCCCAACGTATTTCCACAAATCTAGACCAACATTTGAAAAGGGCGTAACAGCCAAAAATTATTCCTTCTGATTCTTTGTCCACATATATAGCTATATATGTAGACGAGGAATCAGCAGGAATAAATTTTGTCTGTTACGCCCTTTTCAAATGTTGGTCTAGAAATATTCTATCATTTGCTTATAATGATACTCCTAAACCACATACCCTACCCACCATCCAATTCCTTGACATCTATGAGGGCGTCGGTGAGTCGCTGGCCTCTCGTTAAGTAGATGTCATATCATCACTTCCTTCCCTTTCCTAGTAACGGAGAAGATGGGCGTGGCCGGCAATGATAGCTTTCATGTTTTATCATTTTGGACCCCCAATTGGATTTCCATTGAATCCCAAATGGAAATCCATAAGCAATTGGGGTAAGAAAGGTAAAGAATATACATGACAACTATCAGTATGCAATCTACGAAATACTCCGTTACAACGCAACGCATACTTCCTGACCACTTTTTGTGACGGTCTCAGATTTGAAACTGCAGAATGAGCCTTCTATGTTCCGGAAAGACGTAATCCTACGTCAAAAATTAAACGGAAAAAATACCAAATTTGAAACAGAAAGTTGTCATTCAACTATCAACAAGACACCCAATTAGTGATAATGACAGTTTTAAGGTACACTGGGGGAAGTGGAAAAAGGGGGTAAGTGTAAAAATCGACTCGAAAAATTGGAATTGTACATACTTTACAGTTTTTACCACATCATAGCATCATGCAATGTTATACTTTGATGCTCACACTAATACTATGTTGAAATTTGTATAACACATACACTAACACGGTTAACGCTTGAACTGTAATTTTAGATTTCGCGAAAAATTGATAATTGCATTCTTAAAATAATTCTTATTTGCACCAATTGTTCTTTTTTCAAGTGAATTTATATCACAGGTGACCATTACAATACAATTAAACTAATCCCATTCAATTGGTAGTGGTTTGTACCAAGAAAGCAAATAATTCAAAGATTTTACACTTACCCCAGGTATCAAACACTGCGGGGGAAGTGGATAATGCTCTAATTACGCATTTTTTTTCTTCCTTCCAGGGTTTATTTCGATAGCTGTGAATCTTAATATGTTCCTTCTTTGTCATCATGGTGATTCCAGTGGTGATTGGACTCATATAAATGAGAAAATGCTTGATTAATCCACCTATCGGTACTGATGCCTTTCACATGTTTTCCATATGAAAAAAATATATAAGAAAGATAAAAATAGCACTGGTAGGTAAATGTATTGTATAAGTCACATTAATTTTTATTCCTAACAAGTTTCGCCGTTGAATGCAATTTTTTGCGAACAAATCGGTTAAGGACAAGTGCTTAAGAATAGCTGATAATTTTGTACGTGCTTTGCGAACACACATACATACAAATACGCACATACAGACATCATCTCAATTCGTTAAACTAATTTGATTAGTTTATAACCCTGTAAGTCCCATTTTTCCTTTGAAATGTTCATCTTTGGGGCGAACATATAGACTTTACGTACACTTAGTGTCCGAGAAGGCAAAACCAACCCTTCCCTATCTATTACGAGAATTCCTTGAGGATCTATTCCGTTAAGGTAATGAAATTATTCCACAAAAGATACTCAGAGTAATTATCGTATTGATTTTAGTTATATGCAACTACTCATCACTATTGAAGGTCAAAGCAACATGGGTTTTCCACTTACCCCATCCCACTAGGGAAAGTGGAAAAACAACTCCTAATTTTAAAATCTATTTCCATAAATTTCAAGCGACCACAATGGTATGAATTACCGCACAGTTGATGCAAAATTGACTGTTTTTGATAGCCCATTTTGATTGAACGCATTTAAATCATTTAAACTGGTTTTACACTAATTCAAACATGCACTATCGATTTTTCCTTTTCCACTTCCCCCAGTGTACCTTATAGTAATTTCCGTTGTAATTCTTGTTTTAAAATGTCTAAAGTAGCCCTTGATTTGTCAAAAGAAGCCCCGCATGTCGGTATGTTATTTTGTTTGTTATTCGCCTCTATCCGGATGCAGGCGCAGAAGATCAAGGCACTGAGGCATGATCATTGTATAGGAATGGTATTGTCAAATTTTACCACCTGAGTGCAGTGATAAAGGTTGCTTCTGGAAAACGAAAGGACTAAACATATTGATGTCGAACATCACTTTATCCAAGACCTAATCGAAAGAGATACATGTAATATTGACCTTCCATCGTTTACATTACGAAACTTGGACGATTGTGGTTGGTCGGGTTCGTAGTCAGAATGTCGGACAATAATTCAGTGAAAATGGTCGACGAGCATAAGAAGACGAGGAGCGCAGCGAGCAAAATTGATCGACGAGGTGGAAGACGATATGCGGACCCTACGTAGACTACGTGATTGTCGACGAACAGCCATGGACCGAGCTGCATTGAGATAACTTTTATGTACTACAGAGGTAAACCCGACCTTCGTCTGAGCAAGCAAATACATTGAACATTGAAGCCATTAACAATTGAGCCCAATTGAAAGTTTTTTTAACGAGATATCCAGAAGTTTGCGTCTTTATCTGCCTGACACCTAGCGACAACATTAGGAATGTTTCATAAAGAGCTGAAGAGGGGTGTGAAAGTATAGCAAAGTCGCGTAGCCGTCATGTTTGTCGTTTAAGTGAATTACGGCCGAGTCCAAAAATGGCTGCTAGCCCTCACCTCGCATTTTTGCTAGCACAAATGTAAATCTGAAAACAATTTTTTCGTGTAAGCTGCAGCTCAAGTGAGTTATGTGCTTCTGAATGCACTTTGTAGCTTTGAAATTGGATTCCAAAGCGATTCACCCTAACCGTCATCGTGGACGCTACATCCATGGTTACCGATAAACAAACTTTAGACTTTTTTATCCAAAGCCTATTATCACGACATACAAAAAACAAGGCAGGCTCAGCACGTACTTATATACTCATTTTGAATGTAAACATGTGTCGTCAGTATTATCGGCGCAGCGCCAACTTAGAATTCGGAAGTTGGGACTTCCGAACCGAACTTTCTTCCGAAGTTTTATCTGTCAAACTAACTGATGCGTTGTTTAGCGCATCTTTAGGCGAATCCAGGGCACTACTTCCGAAGTTGGAAAAGTTGCCTGTATCTGGAGAAAAATCCAACTTCGGTATAAACTAGGATAGGATGTGACAAGTAGTCATTAAAAATCGTACCGATTTTCTGTCACAATCGTACCGGTTGCTGATTGGATGAAAATGACAATCGATTACTTCGATCGGCGGCGGCGCGTTTTCCATAGGGCAGTTTGTTGGTAGTTTGGCCGTGTTGCTGGTTTAATAAATTGATATTTTCCAACAAATCTAAATGTTCGTATTCAAGTTTATTGGTACAAAATCAATTTATATTGAACTAAAGACGTCATATAAATTATGTTCAAGAGTTATGAATATTAATAACTGTTGATTGTGAGCATGGTTAATCTTTTTATGGTAATTTTTGATCTAGATGTCATGGTTCGTTTGGCAAAAACTTATCTCTATTAGCGTTTCGATAAAAGAATCATAAATAATGCATAAACGGAGGAGAAAATATCAAGTTTAGATACACAATATTTGGAAGATTTCTCACCAAATAAATTTGGAAGCCCTGGCGACCACCTCGTCAGAGCAACCAACAAGAAAAACAACAAGGCAGTCACATTTGAATTGTCACATCCTATCCTAGGGTATAAAAAGCGTTCTAACGTTGTTCCGGATCGACAATATAGTATTGCGATTCTCTTCTAAAATTAGCATACTGGCTTTCCAGTTACGCGCCGGGTCCCACGCGCCGAGTTGTGCGCCATGCAAAAAGTAAATAAACCAATGTCATAAAAATGTGAGCTTTCGGTGAGCTTTTCCACATTCGCTTCTAAGGTATGCAGCATTTTGTCGTCCCTTTACAAAAGATATTCTTTGGTGGAATTGTTTGAGTTTTAAACGGGTTTTGACTTCATTAAGTCTGTGTTGAGGTCTGTATATTATTGTGGTGGATCTTGGTAGTGTAAACAGTGTTATGTGCGATGTAATATTTTACATAGAAAATTGATGAAAATTGTATAAGTACCACAATATACTTAAATACCTTAGCAGCGCACAACTAAGTGAGGCAGAGGTGACTGAGCAAAATGCTAAAAAATCTCGAGAACCACAATATTTATACTATCTTTGAACCAGCTGAACCGAAACGATGCTCTACGGTCTAAGCATGCTTACTTTTGTACTCTAACATGTGGCGATAAAATATGCGTCAATCTTGAAGTGTCATTTTTCTTACGAGCCTACTTTGTTGTCTGTATACCGTGGCCTATATAATAGTCTTATTCTCAATCAAGCATAAAATATATCTTCGAATAAAACCTAATTTAAACGTTACAACTACGTTTTTATATTCTGCGAGTTATACCTAGTATACCTACAAGATTTTAAAATTAGGTACTGTAATAGCAAAGTAAAACCATAGCTTATCTAAAAGGCTTACCATTAATCCTGGCATGTGTAGGATTCCGATCCATACGCAGCTTGCTAGAACCGCCTGGTCCACCCCTGGACGGGGATGGACTCCGCCTGAGCCTGCCAATGGCGGACATATTACGATTCATCTGAACACTTGGAACAATTCACGTGCCGCAGCAGTTTTGAATCAGGATCCGATATGAAACGAAAATCAAATTATTGCTGGTTCAGGGCACAAGCACCACAATTGCACGGAACCAACAAAGGGTCCGCAATGCTCGTTCTGCAAAAGCGGAGGAATGAGAGAAACGGAATACGAAAACATCAGATTGTTGAAATGATTATGTCCATTTGAATTGTCTTGTGAATAAACATCGAACGAAACCGAAGAGGTGGAAGTTTCTTTTCTGCCGGTTAGCGACCGTCTTCAAGCGATTGTCTCGCGCTGCCGAATAGACGAAAAGGACGACGTGTCAGCGAAAAACGACCGAATATGATTCCACCCGGAGAATCACGTTACCGAAACCGACGAAGGATTCGAATCCATCCATGACGATTCCGACATACGCGGTTTTACTTCGATTACGAAAAACCGACGTTTCCGCTCGATAGATCCGCGACGCGAGAAACTTCCATTCTCTGAAGCATTCCGACGACGATCATGCCGACCTCGATTTTCGCGATGCTTCCCCGATCACAGAAGCCCCGAACGCAACACGGCACCACGAAGCAAAGAGAAAGAAACTTCGAATTTTGCAATTCTTCCATCCTGGGATCGATAATTGTTTCCTTTCTCTAGCTTAATTTTCGATCACCACATCCGGTCCCTTCCTCAAAATTGCAGTCGTCGGGAAGGGAACGGATTCGCCACATCAACCAAGGTTGTATCCAACCAGCGCTTCGAGGTGAACGCCATCCAGCTGACTGCAGTGCAACACCCCACTGACCGAAACTTGCTGTGGCGATTTCGACAAGAGCAGCCATTGCGTAGCCCCTTTTTCGCGATCCACGGAACAAAGATCGAACATTCGCGACACAAGCTGAATCCGCTTCGAAGCCGGAAAACAACATCCACGGAACACGGGGAAAACAGTTATGAACGATTGTGTACCTTTTTGGACGCGGAAATCACCGTTTTTTGAGAACAAAAACCGATCGAAAATATTGCAACGGTAAACACTTCCAGCTCAATCAGTCGCCATTTTCAATTTGACCGTCGTCCCTTCCAGTTTAATCATTAACGTATTGTTGACCTAATCGACATAACCGAAGTCGACATCCACCGTTTTGATGATGAACCATCATTGATGATTCAAAATCTGCACTTATGCTACAGAGATGCCAGATTTGAAGACATGTCTTCAATTTGAAGACATTTGAATCTCTGCACTAATAAAAATCCACACATTTTTAATGGCAAAAATCTAAAGAAATTTACAAATAAATTTTATGTGTGCGTTAATAACCACCCGCTATAGGAGAATCCATATGAAGGTTATTAGTTAATAAGGGCTATGTGTGTTTCCACATATATGCTATGCAAATTCACATAGCCGTTATGTGGGAAATGCTATAGTCAAAATTTATGTGTGCCACACATAATGGATATGATTGGATTTTTGTCCGTGTGTGAAGACATTTATTTCGTGAAGACATTTTGAAGACTTATCTACTTATTTGAAGACACTTGAAGACAATCAATAAGCCAGCGAGAGAAAATATAATTGTATTTCTTAGTTATAAATTCTGCGACTTCTATATATGGTCGGGGTTCAGCCAAATCACACCAAGCGCCAATTGCCAAGGTTTTCATGTAATAGATTCGCTTGGTCAAAAATCGCATCGGACATCATTCTACGCCATAGCTGAGGATCCCTTACAACAAATGTACCCATGACTTAACATGAAATACTTTCCGTTTGTCTTTTGCGAACTAAATATCCCAAGTTAGTCAAATTCCCGATGGCGTGTATGTAAAAAGGAATATCGATCATTACATTGGAAAACAATTGCCGTTTTATTTTACGGCAAAAATATATTGAACTCTTCTATGATTTGATTTAATCTATTCAATCGTTAAGCTAGA
Organism: Armigeres subalbatus; assembly: GCF_024139115.2. Taxonomy (NCBI): domain Eukaryota; kingdom Metazoa; phylum Arthropoda; class Insecta; order Diptera; family Culicidae; genus Armigeres; species Armigeres subalbatus. The sequence continues at coordinate 51,484,835 of NC_085141.1, read as the reverse complement.
ACCTGATCTTTTTCTAAATTCCTTACGAATTCATTTGATCTTTTCGGTATGCCCATGTGACTTTCGGCTAAATATTCGACGGGAAACACCTTGAATTTACTGTGAATTTTTAAAAGAATTTCCGATGAATATTATGAGGAATTTCTTGTTTATATTCAAGAGAATTGAAATTGTAAATTCTGTACAAAATTTATATTTAATAATTTCCGTAAAAAAGATATAGAGAAATTCTCTAAAATTTAAACGGAAAATTCATCTTGATTCCCACAATTCCAACAATAAATCCCTTTTAATTTTCACAAGAAAATTGTCTCAATTAATTTTCATTAAAAATTCTTACGAATGTCAATAAGAAATTTAAATTATGCTGGTGTTAAATGGGTATTTCTCATGAATTTCTTCAAAAAATCGTCCTGGTGTTCTTTCTGTAATCCCTCCAGGAAATTGTCCGGAAGTTTCAATCCTATAGGACTTCATTTGGAAGAAGTTCCAGAAGTTTCTCCAGAACTCCTTCAGTAGCTCCTTAACGAATTCCTCCAGTAGTTCTTCCAGGATTTTTTCCGAAAGTTTTCCCGGGATTGCGGCGGAAGCTCCACAAGGGATCCCTCCGGAAGTTGTTCCTCTGGTAGATCTTTTAAGAAAGTTGCCGAATGACTCTCCAAGAATGCCTTCGGAAGTATACTATGAAATTTATCTGGTATTTCCTCCAGAATTGCTTTCAGAAATTTCTGCAGCAATACATCAGGAAGCTCCTCCAAGAATTCGTCCAGAACTACCTCCAAGAATTTCTCCAGAAGTTTCTTCAGGAATTCCACCGGAAATTGCTTCAGTAATTCCTCAGGAATATCCTTCAAAAGATAATCAGGAAAATCCTTCAGCAATTCCTCCAGAAAAAAACATCTGGAATTCATCCTGAAGTTTCTACAGGAATTCCTTCTTAAGTTCCTCCAAGAATTCCTCCGGAACTTCCTTCTGAACTTTTTCCGAAGGTTTCTTCAGTAAATCCTTTGGATGTTCCAACAGGAATTCCTCGGGAAACTTCTTCAGGAGACTTCCAGAAGTAATTAGAAGCTCCATCCAAAAGAAGTTATACGAAGCTCCATCAGGAATTTATCCGGAAGTTGATTTACACTACTAAAAATCCACACATATTTATTGGCAAAAATCCATGGATTCAACTCATGATGTATATCAGCGCACACATAACCATTCTCCACGCGAACTACTAATAAAATATATATCCAAATAAACTTTATGTGTGGTCTCGAATTAGCAATTATTTAATTTATGTGTGGTTTATATCGATTATATTAGGGTGGAGCTATTGCAAAAAATTATAACGGCGACGCATATATCTTATACAGATATTTTTGGCAGTGTAGAAATTTTACCGGAAGTTCCTTCAGAAAATTTTCTGGATGTTTCTTCAAGTATTTCACAATAAATTTTGAATTCCAACAAGCTATTTTATAAAAAGAAATTTGGAAGAATTTCACGTGAAAATTCAGTTAAAAATCCGCCTCAGTACAAAATCCAGGGGAAACTCGTCATAAAAAAATTAAAAAAATTTAAAGAATGTTCTCTTGAATTCTAACAATTTGTATGTTAAAAAAATAAATACTATTCCACATCAGTAAAACAATTTATTTATTTATTATTTACCGCAAATCGTCCTCCACCTGATCGATCCACATTGCCCGCTGTGCACCTCGCCTTCTTGTTTCCGTCGGATCGTTGTCGAGAACCATTTTCACCGGATTACTGTCATTGAAACAAGGAGATTAGAATTTACAAACCTATTGGATTTTGAAATTTCTCGCTAATAATCGTTATTTTAATATTGAAGACATTTGAAGACATTTTTAAACGACTGTGAAGACATATGAAAATATCTTCTGCCCGGTAAAAATCGTTTACTCATTAATGGGTACTTTTTCTCTGCTATCTCTTTCTCTCTGCTGAAAAATTCACCCATTTTGGAAGAATAAGTGGATTTACTCATTTAAATGAGTAGATCCACTTATTCTCCCAAAATGGGTAAATTTTTCAGCAGAGAGACAGAGATAGCAAAGAAAAAGTACCCATTAATGAGTAAACGTGTTTCTCCGTGTGGCATCCCTGCTTATGCATCAGAAATAAAATCAAGCATAATTTTTCATAACGACGTATGTAACAATTATGAGGATTTGAGAAATCCTTTGCAGAAAGTTGGCAAAACTTTTTCTAAAACTGTTTTAAAACTAAATCTTTTTTCAATACTTTTTTCCGCTGGCATCATCATTACATGACACGTAATAAGCGTGCTTCACAGCAAAGCTCAGTTCATTCAAATTCACTGTGAAAAACGATAAAATTATATTGTAGATCCAGTTGAAAACCGAACTGAGCTCTCGCGACAATCGCATTTTCTCCCATTTTCAAGTGTCGCAACTGCATCGCGGGTGGTGCGCAGAATGGCGCACGGCTATGGCATAGATGCGCATTACTCGCGATGCAGTTGCGACAGCCAGAAATGGGAGAAAATGCGATACGTCGGTGTACATTGGTCGGTTTTCCATAGTGCACGATTGACGCATCTGCAGTTTTGTTTTGTTTTGCTTTTTTTGTTACATAGGTCGCTCTTAGTTCTCATATGTTAAAGCGACGTATGTAACAGTTAGACTTCAAAAATAGAAATTTTCACATACGTCGATTCGCAAAAAGATTGAATTAAAGAATTTTAAGATCTGAAATCAGTAAAATCGACGCGTATTATATAAAGCCGCGTGTGATTGTCACGTTGTATTAAAAACCCCGTTTTGTTTACTTTTGTTACATACGTCGTTATGAAAAATTATGCTTGATGTTGAAATAATTTTGACAACACGGAGATTTGAAAATACACATTTCATGTATAAAAATCACCCACCTTGAGATGCAGTATGGAGCTGTCAAAAAGGTGGGTAGTATGAATTTATGCAAAATGCTTTAAAATCACCCACCTTGAAATTGATAACAGTAGTAATGAATGTGGGTATTTTTCACTCCATTATGGATGAAAATTTAGTTAAGGTACCCCGGGGCAAGTGAAAATACGGGGTAAGTGGGTACTTTGGCTGCCGATTAATTGGTGAACGTTTTTAATGGTAACAATGTTCTAGAAAGATGAAGCAGAACTATCAACGAATTCACCTGACACAAAAATATTTGGAATCAAAACCATTTGCGGCACCATACTACTGATATTGCTTGGTCATGACTTTAAACTATCGGCAAAAGCTATTACTTTTATTTTAATTCAATGGATTTCCAACAAAATAGTCGTTTCTAAATTCATCATTGATGTGCAAAGTGAATATATTGAGCAATTAAATCATTGTGTGACATCGAAAACGATTTAAAAATTTCGAATAAAGCCAAAATCTGCAGTTTTCACTTGCCCTTGAGTTTTAACATACATGGGGTAAGTGGGGCATATTTGAACAACATTTTCGATAAAGCCATTTAACCTGTTTTTAGATGGTTGTCTAGTGAAAAATAACTTCGACACTTATATATCATATGGATCTGAATCAAATGCATTTGATATCGTTAATTTCGTTGTTAAGAAGTAGTGTACAGTTGATTTAGCAAATGTGTATTTTACTTTCTGAGAATTATCTCCCGCATGGAAAATAGCAATGGTTATATTGCGCAGATTGCGCCGTATTAGACTCCTGCGCGAAAATTATTTGCGTGAATATTTTCCCCGTGTCACACAAACAAGTGAATTAACACTATTTGCTGTTTGTTTGAGTAAACAAAAACACGTGTGCCCAATCAATAACAACAACAAAAAAACAATTACAAAGATAGTTTGAATGTATTAGTGTGCACGCTGAAAATTTATAGCAAAACGAAATTGCGCCAGAGTCTAACAATTTATGCAACGGGCAATAACTATGCGAAACTTTCCGTTTCCAGTGCAAAAAATCTATTTATTCTACAATAGATCAACGGGTTTTGTCTTGTGTTTTGTTATTTTCAAACTTCACATCAGATTTACATATTTTCAGATAAATAATGTGCTTAAGACCTAAATTAACCATTTCGTTCTATTACAAATTTACAACACTGCGCATCGCCTGAATATTTAAAAACAATCCTTTTGAAGTTCTAATTTATGTAATAATTTGTGTTCTAAACAGAGAAACATTCATTCGGAAAGTGAACAAAGATTTGCTTATCCTCTCCATCTAACACATTTGGTAAGAAAGTAAGCTAATGGAAAGCCAGGTAACAGCCAATTAAGCAGTAAACCGACTGTTGTCTTGTTTTTATATCTGCTAACATTGTAATCCCTTTCTTTCTGCTGATCTGAAGTACTATGACTCAGAAATAAGATGAACATTATTTCTACATTCTTCAAATTAGTTTCGTTCGACAGTATAAAGCAGAATAGGTCCCACTTGCCCCGTTTGAAGGGGTAAGTGGGTCCTACCGGTAAATTAATTTCTGTCACTACCAATATTTTTTGTAACTGAATAAATGGCTTACAACACGTCTACACTTCAACAACGGAAGCATATAATGATGTATCCGTGGTTAATGTCCTGAAATATATTGTTTTCTAAGTATGCGTTAACAATTTTGCTAAACTAGCGTTTTTTTAGGTCCCACTTGCCCCGGGGTACCTTATAAGTTTTTTTTTTAAATTCAGTTCAGACCGGCAGAAGAAAATTTTATTTTCAAAACGACTTCGTTTAATTTAAATCAAGAAAATTTCAAATAATCAACAAGTAGGCTCCGGCGAGTATCGGGAGGTAACATTTTACTTTTGAGGTAAGTTAAATTTACATATTTTCAGTTTTTCGTTAATTTTTTTTGGAAAATTAATTTCAAATTATTATTTTCTTTTTCGCAGATTGAACTTTAACGAGAATACCAATAGAAAGCTAATGAGACATACGACTGGTATCGAGCATAAACTGGCCGAGCCCCGGATCCGAGCCCGGATCTGAATTCACGGATTGTGGCGCGGATTGCTCCAACATGTTTGAACCGATGGCCTGCAGGATTTTTCTTAATCATCATTGTATTATATTATGTTATTTATATTGTTATTGATACTTATATTCAAAAATAAACTAATGATGTTCTCCGTCGATTTTGCTTTATAATCTTATTCAATTATTATCTGATTTTTCTATAAGACGATCCCCACCAGTGCGTGAATAAAGGCAAATTGGCAACCTCTATCATAATGATTCACCGCTATTCACCGCACCGGTCGTTGTCAAACAGAGTTGGAAAACGACAACCCACCCTTCCGCAAACATTGGGTTGGTATATTTGGCAACGCTATCCAACCGTTGCTACACGGAGAACCGAAACAATCCAAAATTAGGTCGTTTTCACTCAACTTGACAGCAAAGTGCAACCACTCAAAATTGAGTTATTTGCATAATACTTAATTTTGAGTTATTTGAGAACACTTTGTTTTGGATGAATTTTACTTCTTCTAGAAGAGTTGATTTTGGGTGATTTTAAACCGTGACTTTCGTTTTAATTAAATATAGTACAAAAATTCAAACGCCCACGCCAAGGTCCACGCACATGTTTTTATTTTAATTTCTAAATAATGTTATTCACAAAAGGAATCTACAATATAGATAAAAAAATGCATACCATCTTCACCGAGATCTTCACTGCACTCTACTGATGGCTTACTTTCATGCATGATCTTGACATGGAGTCCTATCTTTGTCCTGACAACGGGAAAAGTTCCGGCTTCAACGTGGCCCACTGATTTCAGCTGCTCCTGCGCCGTAAGCTCGGCGTTTCAGTCGTTTTCGATTTCAGGGTTTCCGCTACGTATCATCCTGAAATTTGACTTATACAAATTATAGATGTTTTTAATTATTTTAAATCAATAACTTACCCGTTGAGAATCATTTTCAATAGAGATCATCAAGAAATCTTATATTATATTTGAAATTGACTTGAATTAAACTTATCAGCAAAAATAGCGTTCAACCAAAATGTCGACAAGTAAATTTTCATCCAAAACTGTGTGGCATGCCATAACTTAACTTTGGATAGTTTCATATAAACTAGATAACTCATAGGTGAGTCTTTGGACTAGACTTCAAAGCAACGCAAAAATCACCCATCTACATAAACAAAAATATATCCAAAATGGGAGTGTTGAGAAAACACTCAATTTTGAGTAGTTTCACTCTCAATTTTGGATAGTTTCGATTTTCAGTGTATCCAATACATAAACAAAGGTCATATACGTTTGGCCTGGGTGCTGCGGATAGAGCCGTTTTTCTGCGCTCAAGCGAGTAGAGGAATATTTTGAAATCACTACCATAAACAAAATTATATTGCAAGTTCTTGGTTGTCAAACATTTCCCGCTTTTCGAATTTCTCTTTCCATGCTGCATGAGGTCGCACAAATGCTCTAGACTCTACATGACTTTACCATTGTTTACATACATTCCTGCTCCAATCAGCTGCTGAATCTCGTGAAATTTCGTAACGAGTGCTTTTTATCTGCATTCCTACTAATTTTCCACTCGAAATATAATGTGAAAATATTTGTTACTAAAAATACAAAACTCAAACAAAGTTTATTTTAACTTTTTCCCCAAATAATAACAATACTTCTCAATAAAAGATCAGAAACAAACATAACCACAATCTTCAATGTTTGGCTCCGGCACAATAGAAAAGTTTGGCTTCAGTTTGACAACCAAATCGATTCTATTCGCACCACCCAGCGTTTGGCCTATAAAACAACAACAACAAATCTGTCAAAACAAAAACAGCGAACAAAAAATGTTTTTCTAAACGAAACGCAAGTGTTAAAAATTAATTAATTTAAATAACAGAATATTCTCATTGGATAGGTAGGTAAATATATTTAAACAATAATCTCAAAATATTCGTTTCTATCTTATTTCTTTTTCATCTTGAAAAAGGTTTACATCACCAGAACATTTTGCAACGAATTCGCTAGTAAAATTTGTCGAAGTATATCTAAAAAGAATGTGTGTTTTTGATTGGACAATGACTACAAGAAGCAACATAATGGAAAGGAAGTGAAGCAGTTAAACTACGATGAAGAATATATGGAAAGTTCGATGTCCGAATGCAGAACGATCGCCGTTGTCAAATATTCTATTACAGACCAACTGGCGAGTGGTACCTGCGCTACGGATCGGTCGACGGTCTATTTATAACAATGCTGATAAAGATGTTTAGTTAAAGTGAATGCCTGAGACGAATGTTTTCCTATCCGCCGGGATCGTCAGATCGTAGTACACCCAGGTTTTTTACACGGTTTGGTTTTAGTCGTTTAAGACCTTCACCATTAATGTAACAATGAATAAACTCCACGAAAAAAATCACAAAAAATCGAAGATTAAGGTATTTAAAAAGCTATGAATGTTCGGGTTCACCGAGAAATTAATAATTAATAGATTATTGCTATTGGTTCTGGAGACCAGAGAACACCGGATGTGTTCCTGAAAACACGCAGTTTTTTTTCGTGCAAATTATTTAATTGAGAGAAATGGCCACAAAAAATATTTGTTTTAATTGATTTAACTAAAAGATATTTTAGCTACCAGATAAAGATTGTCGCTGTCGTCTCTGTCCGGCGAGGATAGGGGATCTACATGTCAATGAAGGAAAAATACATACGATTTGACAGTTAGGTACCACACATGTTTTGGACAGCAGAACAAAGGGAACCGAAGCGACAATCTTTATCTGGTAACTAAAATATCTTTTATTTAACTAGATTATGATCGAAAACAATGCACTAAAGTGAAAGATTGCTACTGTGGTTCCTTTTGATATCATTCCCTTGTTGTTGGGTAGGGGAAATAAGGGCATTTTGAACACCCAGGCACACCAAGGGTAGATTAATCTGATTGGACGGCCTAAAATCGAATACACGATTTCATTAGTTTGAAGTTTTATTTTAATGTTTTGGCACAAATTTGTCTTAAATGAATTTATTTTATGGTGATGCGTTTATGCAGCACCACTCGAATTTAAAAAAAATGAACTTGTATACCTACTCCTTTATTTAGGATTTCTAATCAGCTCGAGGTGTCTTAAATACGAATATTTCCTCTATGTTTGACAAATTTGGAAAATGCGCTATGCTTGCTTTGTAACGGAATTGTTTCATAGATTGCGTATTGTTAGCTGTTATATACATTATTTAATTTTCTTATACCAACTGAAATTTATGGAATACGTTTTACTGTACAAAAGCCCAAAACTTCGCATGGATTTTTGCAACGGATGTTGTTACTAGACAGGACTTGTTACATGCCTTGGTTAATAGGATTACAAATTCTGGTGTGGACCTAAAGTGTGTAAGCTCGACAGCGACAACGTTTGCTTCACATCAAATTGTACCATATGAATTGGGTATCTTTTTGGAAACGCGTTTCATAAGCATTATTCTACAAGCCAGGACTGGACCACATGATGATGCTGTGGTCCTATTGATTCATAGTAGTCCATATCATTCAACGGAGAGTAAATTCAAATCTGTATACATAAAAATGAATTTCTGTCTGTCTGAACCTTATAGACTCCGAAACTACTGAACCGATCGGCGTGAAAATTTGTATGCAGAGGTTTTTGGGGCCGGTGAAGGTTCTGAAGATGGTTCAAGACCCCTTTGGAAAGGGGTGCTCCCATACAAATGAAACATAAATTTCTTCACAACTCGAGAATTAATCAGTTTTAGGCGAAACAAAGTTCGTCGGGTCTGCTAGTAGAAAATAAAACATAAAATTTTCTCATCAAGTCAATTGCTTATAAAAAGTCCGCATGGAAAAAAAGTTAAACTGTAGGATTATAATAAAAACATATTTACTGGAATATAAACATATTAAAAACATATAAGAATATTTACATTAAATATCAAACATACTTAACTTAGACATACAAAACTGAAAATTCCATTGGAGTTTAAATGAAAAATAGATATTCAAATTGTTAAAGTTACCATTAAAATCGGTAGGTTATCGTTTAAAGCAGAAAACAGCAGTTATTTAAAAAAGTACTGATTTTATAAAGTTTTCGCATTAGCATTTGTGTACCATCATTCCTCTTCCGTTTCTCCCTTGATTTGCCACAAATGCTCAATTAAATCGTTCTGAATTTGGTAATGAAGCGTAGTATCGTGCACTTTTTCATATCTTGACAGAAATTCTCCGAATTCTGAATTATTCTTGGGAGATTCAAAGATGTTGCCATGAAACGAACTGTGCGGAAAATGTGTAGGCTCATTACGTTGGTCTTCTATTATCATATTGTGAAGTATTATGCAGCAGCGCATGACCATGTTGAGGTCTTCATTGTTCCACAACCTGGCGGGTTGTTTGATGATGGCAAATTTCTCAGTCATAGCACCGAACGCACGCTCCACGTCTTTTCTTGCGGACTCTTGCATTGTAGCGAAGTGCTATAAACATAAAAAAGATTGATTTTAACATAAAATACATTATAGGAATACAGACATATACAAACTCATTTTTCGAGCTGGTTTAACTTACTTTACGTTTTTGGCCAACGGGTGACGAAATCGTTTGCACTAAAGTAGCCAGCGGTGGGTAAATACCATCGGCGAGGTAGTACCCGGTATTGTATGTATGATTGTTGATTACATACGTGATTTCCGGTAGAGTTCCGTTGTACAAATCTGAGAAAAGAGGAGATCTATCCAGTACGTTTATGTCGTTATTGGATCCTGGCATTCCAAAAAATGCGTGCCAAATCCAAAGATCGTATGATGCTATAACTTCAAGAATTATGGAAGGTTTCTTTTCTTTGCCTTTATATTGGCCTGCCCAAGCCATAGGACAATTTTTCCATTGCCAATGGGTACAGTCCAACGAACCGAGCATTCCTGGAAAACCTCGTTTTGCACCTATTTGCAAGAGTCGCTGTAAATCACTACGCGTTGGGGAGCGCAAGTAAGTTTTTCCAAACAAGTGGTTCACAGTCTTGCAGAATTCTTGCAAACATTTACGTGCAGTAGACTCTCCCATCCGGACATATTCATCGATTGCATCGGAAGGAGACCCGTAGGCTAATTGCCGGATAGCTGCTGTACACTTTTGAATATTTGTCAAGCCTAGCAAAAGATATTTTAGTTACTAGATAAAGATTGCCGCTTCGGTTCCCTTTGTTCTGCTGTCCGAAACATGTGTGGTACATACCTGTCAAATCGTATGGATTTTCCTTCTTTGACATTTAGCTCCCCTATCCTCACCAGCAAAAGATGTTCCGGACAGCGACGACAGCGACAATCTTTATCTAGTAACTAAAATATCTTTTAGCCTAGCTTACCAGTTGCATCAGGTTTTTGAAGAAAATATTCGTTTTGCTCCAAAGCCTTCGCAATTCTGAGAAACAAGCGCCTGGACATACGAAAACGCCTTTCGAACTGCTCGTCTGTGTAAACAGGCGATTCCGAGAAATAATCGTCGTACAAACGTTGAGCTCCTTCCTCTGCCTTTCGATCGATGTTTGGGCGCTTCCCAGGAAGAGATCCTCCAAATCGCGGCGTGGATTCAGCTTCATCCATTGCAAGTGCCTGCGCATATGATAGCACTTGATGTACGAGTTCAAGTTCTTCATCACTAGATTCAAAATATTCCACTACATTTTCTAAATTCATGTTTAGGTCTCAATATTTAACTTTCATGTATTTATTTCATAAACATTCCGGTGCGGTAACAAATCAAGACAAAATTTTCAAAACTACTTATCTTCTTTTGTAAACAAAGATTCAAACGACGATTTCAGTACCAAATTTTCAAAACGACTTATCTGCTTTTGTAAACAAAGATTCAAACGTCGATTTGACGAATCTGATAGCACTCCCTTGCAAACCAACACCATCAACAGGTCGAAACCTTCACCTACGTGTTGATGGTGCTGATTTGCGTGGGAGTGCTATCAGATTCGTCAAATCGACGTTTGAATCTTTGTTTACAAAAGCAGATAAGTCGTTTTGAAAATTTGTTTTTGATTTGACGAATCTGATAGCTCACCCACGCAAACCAACACCATAAACAGGTAGCGAAAACCTTCACCTACACGGACAGATAAATCAACCCAAACTTTGAGTTCAATATACGCACTGATGAGAATATCGCAGAAAAAATTTACTCAAAATTGGGTAGTTTTCCCTTTCTTTCCCATGATTGCTATCAAAACTAGAGCAAGATGCAAACACCTCACCGAGGTTGCTCAGCCCAATAACCCAAATTTGAGTAAATTCAATATTCTCTATTTTGGGTTGATTAAGGTCCGCTTTGGATGAATTAAACTCAGCTTTGGGTAAATTATTTACATGGGATTAAAGGCAAACTACCTAGTGCCAGAAAAGTCATTTTACTCAAATTTGGGTTATTGGCCCAAACCACACACTTAGAAAAAGTTACCGACTTCGGTAATTCGATTACCGAATTCTCAACAGCTGAACGGTCGGTAATGGTTTCGGTAAAATAAAAAACCACCGAAACATCTGTAAGTTGCCATTGAGAGGAAAGCTGTCAAATTTACTGACTGTTCGGTAATGTCTACCGAAAAACTGAACCAGATCTGTAAATTGCATCAGGCGGCAATCCGTCGCCTGACAGATCGGAACATTTTGCCAAAAAAAAAAAATAGTAAAAAAAATCGCATTTACTGGAAAATTATTATTTGCATTTCAAATAATGGCGATATTTTACCAATTTATTATATTTTGTTTTCCTTACAATAATATTTATATAAATAAGTTCGTTCATAATCAGTCATTGAAAACAATGCAGAAATTTGATAGCGGTTGATTATCCATCCATGAAAAGGAGGAAGTTCTTATCGGCAGGTTTAGGAACTTGGAGAATACGAGGAAGCATCGACATGATCTGCCTCTCCAACATCCCACATCCAACAGCAATCCGCACATCCTTCTGACACACCGGGAAATTGACAACAAACCATCATTGAGCTGCTTTCTAAAGCCTGCGGGGAGTCTTCTTCGGGCTGTAACAAATGAAATCATTCACTCAGAGTGCCTCCAAACAACGAAATTTATATTTTACCTGTATCTAAACCAAACCAGCTACCCGATTTCCAACGCCAACTCCTCTAAATACTTTCGAGACATGTTTAAATATGAAATAATTATTCTTTGCGGCACTTGAAAAATAACTGTGAACATCGTGTGAAGCAGCCATTTTGACACTTGATGCTTTGGTGCGACGATCTGCAGCTCCAATTACCGAAACTCCAGCAAAATATGTTACCGACTTCGGTACTGAAGCTGATTCACAAAATTTTCGGTAGAAATATTTGCTGAACTCGGTGAATCAGAACTAATTCACAGAAAATCGGTAATTTAAATTACAGATATAAATACGTCACTCCGATTTTACCGAAAAATCTGTAATTTTTTTAATTACCGTAGAAATCCGTGAAAAAAATTACCGAACTCATAACATCTATTTAAGTGTGCACGGTTTTGAGTGCAAACAACCCACTTTTGGGTAGTTTTGGTTTTCAGTGTACCTATTGATAGCGTTGGTTTGCGCGGGAGTGCTATCAGGTTCGTTAAATCGACGTTCGAATCTTTGTTTACAAAAGCAGATAAGTCGTTTTGAAAATTTTGTCTTGAAATCAAAACAGCAACAACCGGTGCGAAAATATTATGCTTCGAGTTGAAAATCGAATTTCGAACTCGCGAAAATCAATTTTATTCGCGTTCAACTTATAGCGCATCATTGCGCAACTAGTGTACATTGTTCGCAACTAGATGCGCTATACAGCGCACCAGATGCGCAGTAATTGAACTTGCGACTAATAGGAAAAAAATGATTGCCGTCAGTTCAAAAATTCGGTTTCGAGCTGCACACATAATATAACCGTTTTGAATGTTCAATTGGCCCTGACGAAAGCATCGATAGTGTCAGTGCCGTGTAAACAAAAACATCAGCGACTACGGTAGGACAAGTGTGGCGAAATTAATTAAATAAATTCGAATTCTCTTTTGTTTGCTTGCGTGTGGATCCGTGTTTTTTCGGTTGTTCTCGAGATGAGTGCCTCAAAGCCAAGAGGGAAAAACTGGACACAGCTGGAGGATGAAGTGCTATGTAAAGCATGGCTAGAAGTGTCTCAGGATCCAGCCGTCGGAACGTATCAAAAGACAGAAAAACTATACGCCCGTATATTTGAAAAATTCGTCGAGATATGTACGATGGATGGCGTACCGAATTCGGAACTACGGGCACCGAGTGGCATCAAAAGCCGGTGGCACACCATAAACAAATGTGCTAGCAAGTTTGCCGGATGCTTGGCTCAAATAAATGCTCGCCCACAATGTGGTGCTTCTCCCGAGGATAACCTGAAGAAAGCACTGGCATTGTACGCCACTAAGGAAAAGGCACCATTCACACTGATCAGCTGCTACAGGTTGATGGAAAGTGCCCCAAAGTGGCAGCAATATCACGTAAAGGTAACAATTGAGATTTATACTTGAGTTGAAAGCACATCTGATTTTTATTTTGTTATTCTCAGGGCCCAGCTGTGAAGCGATCCGGTGACCACATCTCAAACGACGACGTTGAAGAAGAGGATGCGGATGCAAGTTGTTCAAAAACAATCCGTCCAAGAGGCCGAGACGCTACCAAAACACGAAAAATAACAGACTCAGCCACCCTCGAACTCGCCAAATCGGGCAGGCTTTTGGCGGCAGCGGCTGGCGCAAAGGTGGAGGATGGATTCAAGCGGACAAAAGCACTTACAAGAATAGCAAACCACGCTATTATGTCTGTAGATTTCAGTGGACTAAATAGTGTTGCGAAGAGATACTATGAGCTTGAACAACATCGCATTTTGGAAGAAACACTGAAAGAAGTAGCTCCCGCACCTGAAAATCCTATGATAGCTGATGTAGAAGCGCAAGATTTAGTTCCTGAACATTCTGTTTTAAAGTGTTAAATGTTCCTTAACAGAAGCGCAAGATTCAGTTCCTGAACGGTCAGTTGAAGTTCTATTTTCAGAGCAATCATATGAAGAAGAAGCTGAAGGACTGGAAGCTGAGCACCTCAGCTTCGACGAGGCGGAAGGAGAAATAGAATGCCTCGACCTGGTGGATGAAGAGCCGTATGAAGAGTTAGAAGATTAACTCATTTCTTTAAACTAATAATTTATAAGTGAAAGTTGCTTGTAATCCGGTTGTTTACTTTTCTTTTACAATCGATCGATAATATTTGATACAAGTTTCTCAGCTGCTGAATACTTTTACGTTTGATACTATGTTTGATATTCTGTTTTAAATTGTTAAATGTTCCTTAACATGTTCTGAAACAAAGTTTTAAATAATAAAACATAAATTTCATAAAAATAAAATTGTTTAATTTATGAAACAATTTCATAAAAATAAAATTGTTTATCAAAGAGAATTATTAGAATGACGAGAGATTTTATAAGCATTCGTTTTATATATGCAGAGACCACAACATGTATGTGTTTTCTAGATATTGGCTCTTTATTTTAGTTCACGCATGATATGATTAGACCAGCAACTATCTTCCCTCTCGTGCTTACGATATTGTGCAATCACGCCTTCCACCCAGGATGTGGGGGATTCAACATGCCCTGTCTGTCGGTGTATTCAAACACCTGAACAGCATCAGAGACCATGCTGTGTGCATGGAATGTGAAGGAACGGATGAAAATATGTATTACAATATTGGAATATTAGGACAAAATTGCCGGAGCGTCGGTGGAAGTTCAAGCTATACCCCAAGGGTATCAAGCGGCGTTCTAAAAAGAAATAATTTGTTTTCGTGCAGGGAATAAGATTTTGATTCTTCAAAGAAATAACCACTTTAAAGCACTTTGATTGTTAAACGGGTGATTACCAATAAATAGTAAGGGACTCGATTCGATGACGCTTCTGCAACTGATAACCAACATTATGGTAGATAGATTCTGACAATGAATCAATTTTATTTCAAGTTTGTGATTGTGATATTTCCTATCAAGATAATAATAAACCAAATGCTTGAATCAAACATACATAAGCTAAATCCTTTTATTACAATATACTTAGTGGGTTACCTTCCCCAACATGTCGGCATATAAATACTGAAATTCCGAACTACTTTCATACTCGCACATATGTAGTGCAACCTCGCAACTCTCCTTGACAACTCGTGTCTCGTCCTTCAGGTATTCGTTTAGTATTTCAGTGCATTCCTTGGTGGCAATGACTCCCAAGGCGCATTAATGTCGTACCATTTCGTTCTCGGCACTATCTCTCAAATTTTCGGCCAAAAATGGAATGCTGCATGGCTCTTGTAATTGTCCTAATACGAAACCAACTTCATGTCTAAAAAAGCAATCCTGTGGCAAGTGCCAGAACAGATTCTTCGTTTCGTAAGTTTCATAATATGAACATAGCGCGGTACCGGTTGAACAAAGACTCATTTTCATCCAGCAGAACCTTCTGCAGCTTTACACATTAAATGTCGTCTCTGCTAGAGGTGTCGGATCGACTGATGCATATTTTCTGTGAAATTCGCAACCCGCAGCAATTTCACATGTTTCCGCTACTTCGACGATTGGGTCTTTTGAATACTTGATGAGAATCTGCTCGACCTTCGATGTGCCAATTGCCCCAAGTGCTTCCGCTGAAATAAGAACCTAAATTGAATCATTGTACAATTTGTGATTGTATTCGATTGCAATGGATTTCATAGTTAACATCAAAATAGCTAGTCTTATCCGTCTTATCGTTATATTTTCATTATACAAACTGAAAGTATGCTCTTTTGGGGAGAAGTATGCTCTTTTGTGGGAGAATGGGACTACCCACACAAGGAGTAAAATTTGATGCATAAACCGCACAAGTTTTACATATTTTCCTGTTTTTATACATAAAAGTTTTGTTTTTGTGAGTAGTCCCTTTCTTCACCTAAAGAGCGTATTTTGAAGACATAATTACATACACTTTATATTAAAAAATGCATACTTTAAAATCTTTTGTGTGTAAACTTTTTTTTAGCAGTGTAGGTATACCTATGTTAGGTACCTACAAACTTTTAAACAACTTTGACCCACTGTGCAACCTGTAGCTATTTATACTTACAAGTCTCATGTCGCATCATTGGTTCCTGCTTAGTGTCCTGCAGTACTTTCGTCAGAATGGGAATAGCCGCTTGGTCTTGCATCTGTCCTAACAGTACGCTAGTTCGTGCTTAAGCAACGCCGAATAGTCTCCGAATCAGGCTTCGATGTCTTGTTTTTGTCCGCCAATATTTCCCAACGTGAATAGTACGCGGAAACGCTCCTTCAGTGGCCAACCTTGGTCGTTCAGCATGTGCTCCTATCAAAACACTGAGGCATGGGGAACGCTCTTGAAATGTCGCCAAGCTAATTTTCGTTACGTATCTGTAGAAACCGGGAATATATTATTCGTTTTGTTCCATAGCGTTTGCAATCCTAAGAAACTAACACTTGGACATACGTAAACGCTTTTTGAACTAGCTGCTTCCGTGTAAACCGATTCTTCCACGAAATAGTCGTTGTACAAATATTGAGCTCCTTCCTCTGCATTCCGAATAATGTTTGGGTGCTTACCAGGTAGGACGGCATACTTCAAACTGCGGTGTTGATTCAGCATCTTCCATTGCGTATTGCCGTACATGAATTAGTACTTTGTGTACTAGTTTAAATTATTCATCACTATAATTTCTTAACATTCTACAACTGTTCAGTAAATTTTAAGTGATTTAGTTTGCAATTCAGAATTGTTTGCAAATAAAGGTAAATAATGGAAAACAGTGTTTGTTTACACGTGAATATTTATGTAGCAACCTATATGTAGCAACAACCGGTGCGGACACTAGATTGTATTTTGAAAACATGAACAATGACAACCGGTGCGAAAATGAGTGAGTAGCTAAAATAAAACCACATTGAGTACTCATTCTAGACACGCATATGTCAACGCATGGGTGGGGATCGTCTACACTCAGAAATTTAAGAAACCATCGATGGAATAAAATCTATACTATTTTCTTATTTATGCAATTTATTCATTCACTGCCGAAAAAAACCTAGCAAAGTTCATTAACTTGCCTTATGAAATTTCTCCACAAGAAAATACATTGAAAACCATAAGGTTGTCTTATGAAACTGGATGAACCTGAAATGAATTATACCGATAATGAAGCATATGTTTATCTTAAAGTTACCTTAAAATTTTCATTGATTAACCTTATGAAATTTCATAAGTTTCATTATGAAATAATTACTTTCAGCATATGAATATTTTTAAGGTTTCAATTGAAAATAAAATTTGAATTAAAAAAATGATTATATATACAGTATTTTTTGAAGCATAAATAGCATTTATTTAGTTTTTTTAGTCTGGTAGTTTATCGCAAGCAAACCCTGTCAAGTACTGCCACGTACCGATCTTCCACAATCGAAGGATGTCTTCCCCATCGCTGTCCACAATCATCCACTTCTTCTCCTGAACGAATGATCCGTTCATGTTCACCCGGATCATGTCCAGTTTCAGCATTTTAAGAAATTCGTTTCCTTCTCCCGTCCTACCGGGTCCTATCGCAGGTCGTGTAACAGCATACAAACAAATGATCGTGCCTTGTTGTAATGCTTAGTTGGGTGGCAGCCAACTTTACCATCATGCTACGAGCGTCCGTTAAGAACCGCTTGTCGGTGATGACTTTTCGGAGGAATGTGAACATAATGCAGATATAAATGGGCTAGTTGAGTCGGGTCAAACGTAGGATTCAGTATTACGGGCGCATTGGGCGGAAGACAGCTGAGCAGTGGGTGTAGGCTTAGTCTCGTAGATTTTAGATTTAATTCGGGTTACGAGCATTGTGTGGATGGGTCGCACTAGGAGTACAACTGCTTAATAGAATCCTTTAGATTGGAGCTGAACTCAGTGGATTGCTGAAGAACTGCAGCGCTTCGGAGAGAGAAAAATATATGTAATATGATTTGCAGATTAGGTTTATGTAAGCTTCCAAAATTAGCAAACTAAATCTAAACTAAAACCGTGACTTACCTTCCTGGGTAAGTTCGCACGTTCAATTTCAAATCGTCGAAAATAGGTACCGACCACGGGTTCACCGAATCCTCTTCATCGTGGACATCGACTGTATGGCAGAACTAATGGTTTTAGTTTGCGTTTAAGCTTCATTCAATGCTAGCACTAAACCACGAAAACAGGAAATTTTTGTTAATTTTATTATAAATAAATACAAAGAAATAGTAATAGGTAATAGTCTTATGTGCTATATAAATACAAACATGTTGTGGTTGGAAATACGCTGATGGTTAGTTACTTTTATTTTGGACTTCTCTAGCGTTGCCATTTTGCTATCGATTTAGGTTTCTTGAAGTATTTTTGATTTTCTCGCTGGGTGAAACTATAACCAGAGACCGGCGGCAACCCTATAACCAGAGACCGGCGGGGTGAAGAGACATTTGATCAGCTTTGCAACTGCATTTTCGAACTCCAGCAATCAGTTTTTGGTCAACGTGCGAAGTATTTGTCTGCTATTGTCAAACTAATCTTAGGATTTGAAGGATTTGTAACGTGTCAAACTATCGGGACAATCGAGGGACAGTAGCATAATCAGCTGTAGACATAGGACAACCTCTATGTATCGGTGGCAAGATCGGTGGTCATTAAACAGTAATCGAATTTTTTCTAACTTTTTGTGACATGTTTGCCACACTGAATGGCGCCATGTGCTGATGAGAATTGCCAAGTAGATCTATATAGGATGATTCTCGGTCACGTCTTGATAGATCTGTTAGGCGTTTGTCAATTCGAGAGCGTGTGTCAATTCGTGGCGCAGAGCCAGTAGTGCAAGGGTTTTCATCATTCCGTTGATGTTCTCGACACTCTGGTCCAAACAGTAACTTCGCAGAAGACTGACCATTTACCAACACCATTATTTCAATTGGTTATGCGCGGCATTGTTCTCCACAAGGCCCTGTACACACTTAACTCATTTCACCGTATTCGGTAAATTTTACCGAAATCTCAACAGCAGAACTGTTCGGTAATTTATTTTACAGATTTTTTGTAATTTTTTCCATTGCTCAACTGTCAAAATCACCGAAAATCAGTTAAATTATTTACCGAACAGTTCTGCTGTTGAGATTTCGGTAAAATTTTACCGAATTCGGCGATTTATTTTAAGTGTGTAGGCTTCCGAGAAGTCTGGTACGTGTTTGTAAACTGTCGTATTGAGACATGCTATACTGGTGTGTATGTAAATTAAATTACATCTAGCGTGAACGTTTCTTGCACACCATCACTCCTTTCTACCATTCGCAATTACATTCGTTGTTCTGCTATTCTCGGTTTTATTTGACAAAGGGAAGCTTTTCCATCCAATTTCTCCCTAGAGCAATTTTAACGACCCTGATTATAGGGTGAGACAAAAAGAAGAGTCCCCCAGAATAAGAATCTCTAACAGTTTGGGCCTTGAATCGCCGAAGCATTCCCATCGGAATTTATGAAGGGTTCTCGTCGGAATCTATGAAAAAATCCCTCAAGAATTCCGGTCGGAATCCCTAGAGAATTCACATCAGAATCCCTAAAGGATTCACGTCGGAATCCCAAAAGGATTCCCGTCCATAAAGAATTCCGGGCAAAATCCCTGAAGGATTTCCGTCTGAATCCCTGAAGCATTCCCGTCTGAATCTCCGAAGAATTTCCTTCGGAATCCCCAAAGCATTCCCGTCGGAATCTCTGAAGGATTCTCGTCCGAATCTCTGAAGAATCTGAGTCGTAATCTTTCAAGGATTCCTTAATGGACTCTCGTTGGAATTCCTGAAGGATTCCCGTCGGAATCTCTGAAGGATTCCCGTCGGAATCTCTGAAGGATTCGCATTCCCATCGGAATCTCTGAAGGATTCTCGTCCGAATCTCTGAAGAATTTCAGTCGTAATCTCTGAAGGATTCACGTCGGAGTCTCAACAGGATTCACGTCGGAATCACTGAAGGATTCCCGTCGGAATCACTGAAGGATTCTTGTCGGAATCTCAGGATTCCCGTCGGAATCCCTGAAGGACTCCCGTCAGAATCCCTGAAGGATTCCCGTCGGAATCCCTGAAGGATTCCCGTCGGAATCCCTGAAGGATTCATGTCGGAATCCCAACAGGATTCATGTCGGAATCCCAAAAGAATTCCCGTCGAAATCCCTGAAGGATTCTTGTCGGAATCTGTGAAGGATTTTCGTCGGAATCCCAAAAGGAGTCCCGTCGAAATCTCTGAAGGATTCCCGTCGGAATCCCTGAATGATTCCCATCAGAATCCTTGAAGGATTCACGTCGGAATCTCTAAAGGATTTCCGTCGGAATCTGTGAAGGATTCCCGTCGGAATTCCTAAAGGATTCACGTCGTAATGTCAAAAAGATTCACGTCGAAATCCCAAAAGAATTCCCGTCGAAATCCATAGAGGATTTCCGTTGGAATCCCTGAACGATTCTTATCGGAATCTCTGAAGGATTCACGTCAGAATTTCTGAAGGATTCGCGCCGGAATCCTTGAAAGATTACCGTCGGAATCTCTAAAGGATTCTTGTCGGAATCTCTATAAAGGATTCTCATAGGAATCTCTGAAGGATTCTCGTCGAAATCCCTAAAGGATTCACGTCGGAATCTCAAAAAGATTCTCGTCAGAATCTCTGAAGGATCTCCTTCGGAATCCCTGAAGTTTTCCTTTCAAACCCCACCAGAAACACAATCAAAATCAAGGCAAACTTACCTGCAACTTCAGTCGACTTCTTCGGTTTTTTCGCAGATCGTCGGAATCTCAATGCATTGCTTGCGGTATCCTTGAGATTCACTGCGGAACTGAGAAAAGACCGAAGAAGCCGACCAAAATAACAGGTGAGTTCGCTTTGACTTTGATTGTCCATTTGGGTGGTTTTGGTGGGATAGATATTTACGTCGCCATTTTGAACATTTTGTCTTCGTCGGTCTTTACGGGGCTCTATAGTCCAGAAAGCTTGATCGAATGTAAAATGACGTGAAGCAAATCTTCTTGAAAGTATTATGGATTAAAAAAAACTGGTTTTGCGTTGGTGATCGTTCATCAAAATTGACTCTATGGTCCAAAGTTCGTTGCAATCAGGAACGGACAGCTGCGTCAGTGTTTTCGCCTTCCCACTCAAAAAAACAGGAATCACTTAAGACAACATCTTCCAAAAAAGTTTTGCCAGGAAATTCTTCATCTGACATCCGGCATCGGTCAATCAGTACCTAAAAAAGAAAAAAAGAATTAGTCCCTAGTCAACAAATTATCTAGATTGGAACGATACTCACCATCTATCACACCGTCCGAGGATGGAGTCGGACAGTGCACTTTCATCGACTTCATCAACTGCCTGCGTTAATACCCAAACCAACTTGCGTTGATGAAGGGCCCCCCTAGTTAACCGGTGCGACTACACCACAAGGGCGATCTGCGGAATTTTGCGTCGTCAGACGCCGCACCGCCAGGGGGAGCTTAACGCCGTTGGCTTACGCCAACTGTGGTCCAGCCCCTCGAAAGGTAGATGAAGCCGACCAATTCGTCGCGACCACCGTACGCATCCCCAACGATGACACTCAACCACTTTCACCGGACACCCGAAATTCCATGTCACGTCAAGGCACTGCATTCGGCAACGTCTGCCTCTACTCCACTCGATGAGAACTCCACTAGGATAGCTGATTCCTGAAAAGAAAAAACAAAAACAAAGAACCATTAGTACAACGTCGAAGAAAGACCACTAGAAGCAACGCAGACGCAACCCTAATCCTTCAACACATCAACAATATCCACTGTACATCATTCCGTAATTAACAACCGAAGCAATCATCACCCAACTACAACTGAAGCACTGACCATCCTCCCAACTCTACGCCGAAACAAAGTTTGCCACAACATCGAACATCACAAGCATCACTTACATTCCAGCACCGGCAACCACCACCCATCCGCCCCCGGTTAGGACAACCACATTCAGCTCACCCCACGGATTTATCGCTTTGGCTCGACAGTAGAAAATAAAAACAATGAAACAACATAACCTCCGGCCGCATTCCGCCGGGGTACAGGCCACACATATTGTTCCCATCGACATTACACCAAAACACTTGGTTTCCTTCTCCTTACCCTGGCCATTAATGGTAACATCCTTAGCAGCAACCAACAGGACAAACAAATAGCGCGAATTTATTTTTTTCCGGGAGCGCGAATCCTTGGCCCAACTGCCACTGGAAGCTTCCACCGTTCAAATTACGCAGCACCACATAAGCCCGGAACTCCGCTTCATTCGAATACCGGATTCTTTTCAGTGCAACTCCAGTATTATGCCCTTCCGAGTACCGCGCGTCCTGTCCCAAGCAAAATGGAACCAATCGCTCAAATTTTCGTCATCGTTTTCGCACATATTACCACCAATCCGCAAATAACGCATCGGTAGTTTCGTGGTTCCACAGATGCGAACTTTCCCGGCCTCGTAAGACATCACTTGCACATTCTTGATTCAGAGAGCCGCTCCGGTCGAAATATGAAGCGTTTAATATATTGTCTATAGACAAGAACTGCCCGAATAGTTTTATTTAATTAAAAAAAGTCGGCCGGAATGCAAAAAAAACAAAACAAACCATTTTTCGGTGGATGAACTGGATGAACATATGAAATGACATAAGATTATCTTACGATTTTTATTCATAAGGAAAGGTATTGCGATTCATAAGGCATATGTATGAAATTAATATTATTGATTATGAGTTTCATAGAAGCCTTATGAATCGATTAAGGAATGAACTTTTGGTGTTTCATAAGGCGGAACTTATGAATATCCATATTTTATTTAAGCCAGTGTTGCTTAGTATAAAATGTATTCTATCATAGAATAAAAAATAAACTGACACCGATTAACGTTAAAGTATTTGCTCCATTGTATAAGGTGTTGACAGTTTGCCTCCAACTCCAGGTTGTGAAAAAAAATCTGGACGAAAAAATCCGAAAACATAAAAGTAAAACTTATGTTTTGCCTGCAAATAAATAATTATATAAGGAATAACGCAAATAGCATGAATGGTAAGATTTCTGAACAAATGTTATCATACTATTCCACTATTTATTGATATTCCGCAGAACATAACTTAGAAACATATCTTTGCAGGTAATGCCGGGTGCCAGGCCGGAAGCTCGGCTGGTAGATTAAAGATGCTGCTTCCAAAAACAAGGAATAAGTTAAACAGAACGCTCATAAAATAGGACTACTAATAGCGTGGCATGATTGACATGCATGGTATGCAAAAATGCTTCAGATCCCGAAACGCGGCGGATTACGGTGCCTTCAATGGAAGCAGCAGTTTATGGCGACTTTCAGCTATGTTTGTGCTTTAAGTATACTTATAAGAAAAATGTGATGATGGGCCCGAATTTTTTTTATTGTGTTATTGTGAGATTTATCTTGAAATTGTTTCCAAAAAATATGTTAACACGAAATAAAGCTTATCGGAGATCACTTTTCCATTTTCTTTCATTTCTACAAAGCGAAACAAAACAACCGATCAATGCAGAATCCATCTAAAATGTCAACCGAATGAGGTAAAACTAATGTAGATTAAAGTCAACTTATACTATACTCCCAATAAATCAAACTTATACTAACGGAGTATAGTGTGCACCTAAACGAAGGCGGGGTCAACCAGGCGAATAGTCAATTAGAATGACTTTTAATCTATATAGTATAGATTTTTTCCAGAGTGTAAGTTAACTAAATTATTTCAAATTTATATGGGTAGTTTTCACCCACCTGCACAGGTCCAGAATTTGAAAAGATGGGTGAAAAATACACATCCATTTTGACGTACACTCAAATTAATGTAATGATTATTTTTATGTGCGAGACTCGCATAGAAGTTGAAAATTGATCTTGTTTCCCATTTTAAGTGCAACTTATACGAATTATATGTAATCGTATTGGATAACAAAACCGTCTGCAAGCATTTTATATGCAACGTTCTGATAGTTATTACATGCTACATATAGAGTTGCTTCTATAGACAACACAAATTGAAAAAAAAACAAAGCAACGAAACGGAAGTTTGGAAACGATACCAAAGGAAAACCATCTGAAATGTTGATATCGATTCAAAGGTAAGTTAAATAACGTTCATGATACCGCCTAAACAATCATTCCGAATGATTCATGATTATTTGATTCTTGCAGTTTACAGCTTATTGCCGCAGCAGAAAAAAACTTTGTAAAGAAAATTATGCAGCACACACCAAATAGACGCTGACGCTCGATCATCCCCCGCCATCGGATACCTAGAACACGTTTTGGCGAGAAGACCGCGGATGTGGGTACGGAATTTGGTGCGGCTAAATTCGATCTCGAAATCAGAAGGGATGAACTGTGTCAAAAGGTGGATTTGGAGCTGTAATCTGCATTTTTACATAACAACTTTGACCATCCGATATCAATTCTTAAGCCTTGGACGCAATGTAACGAATCGGTGATGAAAACAAATGTCGATCCGGCCGTTTCCGTCCATACCGCTGCATTGCGTAGGATGCTTAACAATATAATCCTCCGAATCCTGTTTTTTCCGTTATCGTTTTATTGCATTACGTTATAAATAAATGTGAATCCATGTGAATAATGACAAAATTACTCTAAAAATATAAACAAAATTGAAAAAAAATGTGCGTTGTTAATATATTTCGACCAGTAGGTTCAATATTGAAAATTATATGCAATACTAATCATGACTAACCTTAATTCGTAATGCGTTTTATGTGCGAAATAATGAAAATATACTCGCGACGCACATATAATATATAATGATTAAATCGACAAAAATCTAACAGCTCTGCACATACTTTTTAAGATCGAAACTCACTGGTCAAATTTTAAGTGCAAAACTAATGCAAATAATAAGTATATTATTCTGAGTGTACAACCCTTTTACCCATTTGTGAGTATCGCAGACTTACCCACCTTATGGGTTAGTCCACTTATCTCGAAGATGAGTGAAAAAACACCCATTTCTGAGTATTTCTTTTTCTCCGTGAAAGTTTCTGATTATAAAGTTGCGCAACACGGAGAAATAGGAACACCCTGGGTGGTGCGAATAGAATCGATTTGGTTGTCAAACTGAAGCCAAACTTTTCTATTGTACCGGAGCCAAACATTGAAGATTGTGGTTATGTTTGTTTCAGATCTTATATTGAGAAGTATTGTTATTATTTGGGGAAAAAGTTAAAATAAACTATGTTTGAGTTTTGTATTTTTAGTAACAAATATTTTCACATTATATTTCGAGTGGAAAATTAGTAGGAATGCAGATAAAAAGCTGGGTGCTGCGGATAGAGCCGTTTTTCTGCGCTCAAGCGAGTAGAGGAATATTTTGAAATCACTACCATAAACAAAATTATATTGCAAGTTCTTGGTTGTCAAACATTTCCCGCTTTTCGAATTTCTCTTTCCATGCTGCATGAGGTCCTTTAAATGCTCTAGACTCTACATGACTTTACCATTGTTTACATACATTCCTGCTCCAATCAGCTGCTGAATCTCGTGAAATTTCGTAACGAGTGCTTTTATCTGCATTCCTACTAATTTTCCACTCGAAATATAATGTGAAAATATTTGTTACTAAAAATACAAAACTCAAACAAAGTTTATTTTAACTTTTTCCCCAAATAATAACAATACTTCTCAATAAAAGATCAGAAACAAACATAACCACAATCTTCAATGTTTGGCTCCGGCACAATAGAAAAGTTTGGCTTCAGTTTGACAACCAAATCGATTCTATTCGCACCACCCAGATAAAAAGCACTCGTTACGAAATTTCACGAGATTCAGCAGCTGATTGGAGCAGGAATGTATGTAAACAATGGTAAAGTCATGTAGAGTCTAGAGCATTTGTGCGACCTCATGCAGCATGGAAAGAGAAATTCGAAAAGCGGGAAATGTTTGACAACCAAGAACTTGCAATATAATTTTGTTTATGGTAGTGATTTCAAAATATTCCTCTACTCGCTTGAGCGCAGAAAAACGGCTCTATCCGCAGCACCCAGGGAACACCCAGAAATGGGTATTTTTTCACCCACCTTCGAGATAAGTGGACTAACCCATAAGGTGGGTAAAGTGGCTTTACCCATAAATGGAAATACGGCTTGTACGTCAAAAAGGATGTTATTTTTCACTCATCTTTTCGAATCAAAAATATCTTTTAGATGGCTGAAAAACACCCATCTGCAGTCAAATAACTTCAGCGCTGATCTTGATCTTGTGATTTAAATAATTTAAAAAAAAATGGGCGTACAACAAAAAACGTATTTATTACTCCACTTATTTTATTCATGACACAAGTTTAAGATACTAAACCCGCTGAACCTATTAAAAATCACATAAAATAGTTAGGTCAGCCATTTATTTTTGAAAGTCCAAAGATGTTCTAGTAGAAGGCAATTTGATAGACTTCTGGCAGCCAAATTCCTTTATATTGTCCTCTGCTGTACTGTTTTTATGCACGAGCAATCCATCACGAAGTGAACTGGAAAAAGCAAAACGCAGATCAGAGTTTGGAACAATTTTGAAACGGGTTTTGTAAACTATTTTTTATGTTCTAATACATTTCGTTACTTTAGAAACATTCAAATTTTACTCACGTTTTTGTTTATAGACTTGGATGCAAGGGTGTGTCCTCTGTTTTTCGAATTTATTGTATAATTTGCCATATCACTACAGGCATTGCATTTTCTAAAGTCAGAAGTTTCTCGAAAAACTGCTAACAGATTTTTCACCCATAAACGGATGAATATCACCCTCTTTGTTGACGGAATGGAACTGCTAGAAGATGGGGTTTTTTCACCCATTTAGCAAAATTTGAAATCACCCATCTTTTTGACAGCTTCATATAGATTCTAGAGGTGGGTGATTTTAAAACATTTAATGAGTATTCTCAAATCTCCGTGAAAGAGGATCTTCTTAAAGGCTACCTTACACCTCGGGAAAATTTTCTGCCGGATTTTGGTCCCCGTGCATTTTAAATGGGGCCGGGATTTTGATTTTCCGTGCCCAAATCCCGAAAACATCGCATATGTAAAAATGCATGGGGAAAAAATCCGCGGACCAAATTCCCGAGGTGTGAGGCTACCTTAAGCCCCAAAAGCAATAAACATTCTGTAAAACAATATTCGTTTTTTGTGTGTAGGAATATTGTGACGAACGCCCCTCGTCGGTGAGCACTGTTTCTACTAAACGAACTGATATTATGCATCTCGAGATAAAATAGAATACTGCGGCTTAGGGACGTTCCGATACATCAAAATATCGATATTTGATTCGATACGATAATCGAATCAAAGTATCGATATCACCGATATATTGGAATAAAAATATCGATATATCGGAAAATCATATGATATTTCAGAAATGTAAAATTTAGAACGTATTTGTTGAAGTTATTCATTACCTATTACTATCGTATTACCTTATTACCCTTTTACAATAACTAGTTGAACGTACTCGATCTTTCTCGGGGTTGTATTATTTTGCACTCTAACTATCAATTGCAGCGCCGCACTCTAGATCATTTTTTTGTGCGATTGCATTAAATTTTCTCCCATCTATCCCTAATATCGTACTTTGACAATTTTTCAGCTTTTCGAGTCAAATTTGGAAACTTTTTGTATTTATAAACACAGCGGACCTCAATACGAATCGATTAGTGAGAAAAGCTTGCAATTCCGTCCATGCGTTTGTGAATTATATTGCGTTAAAGGGAATGTAAACTCATTTTTATATATAGAAAGATAGAAGAGAAGAGATGACTTTTTTTTCTATTAGCTACTTAATCCAATCTGCTTCTAGAGTGTGCTAGTCCAACAATTACCAGCGGCGGCGTTCGTCGTAGTTTTAACCGGTAGCGGCGGCATAATACTGACCTCACTATTTTCCGTTCGCTCGAAAAAAAAACAACTGAAGTTTTGAAAAATTTGCTGAAATTCCACTGAGAGTTTTTTCGTATTTCTTCTCGGGTTATTTTGATTCTTAACAACAGAAAATTCTCTCTTCAGAATTTCCACTTAAGTTTTCTTCATTAATTTTATTTTCAAAGAGAATTCAGAATTTTCACTAGAAAATCCATTGAAATATTCACGAGAAATTCTGTTTGTTTCAGATGAAATTCCTTTGAATTTCGGCAGGAAATTCTCTTCGATTTAAACATTCTTCATTTACGTAAAAAATCAAAATTTTCATCAGAAAACCCATAGAAATATTTTAAGAAAATTCTCTTTATTTCTACGGGGCATTCTTTTGAATTTCGGAAGGAAATTTCCATGTTTCCCAATTCTTCTAAATTCTCAAAATCTCTTCCCAATTTTTAAAGTTAATTTATCCAATTTATCATGTATCGCGTAAGGATTCGAGGTACAGTGGCATGAGAGATGTTGCACAACGGCACGTCAATACAAAGTGTCGAGTTGCCGTAACCATTTGTGATGGCAGCGCACACCTAACATCATCCGCGCTACCGTGAAAAATCGTAATAGCCATTAAAAAATCAGCATTAAAGATTCAATTTGAAGTATTTTCTTTCTCAAAATACAATGCTTTTTGAAGTACTTTGTTCTGACACATATGACAATATATCGATATCGAAAGCCAAAATATCGATATGACCGATATATTGAAAGCAAAAAATCGATACAAAAATATCGGATATCGAAACAAAAATATCGATATTCCGATCGAGGGGCTGTCAACTTACGTATTTACGATTCATCTGCCTGAATTGACAAGGCGTATTGAGGAATTATTTTGTATTTCCGTATTTTTTCACGTATTGAAGTATTTTTGTGTATTTTTGTATTGTAGTGTATTAAGTTCATCATCATTTGTATTTTACGTGTATTTTTCACCATGATTTGTATTTTTTGCGTATAGACCTGTGCAGGAGTTCATCAAATTCACTCACCCGATGGATTTTGACATTTGAGCGGGTCGTCTTCTCGAACAAAAATTCATTTTGCGTTCATTATGCGACCCGCTCAAACGTCATAATTTCTTGGGAGAGTTCATTTTGCGTTAGTCTATTGTTGAAGGTATTTTTTTCGTTTCGGCTATTCGCGAAGTTGAAGCAAAATCCTTCATACATCCAAAGACAGTTCTTTATGAATTTCCACAGTAGAGGAACAGAGAGGAGGGTATAGCGGCTATGCTTTGCTCAAGCTGACAAATAGCAATGGAAGGGAGGGAGGGAAAAATCTCAAATTATTTCCAAAACAAAGCACGAAAAAAAAATATTGATATTATCGGCGTAGCATATTGATATTGTCGGCGTAACTTAGAATTCGGAAGTCGGGACTTCCGAATCGAACTTTCTTCCGAAGTTTTATCTGTCAAACTAATTGATGCGTTGTTTAGCGCATCTTTAGGCGAATCTAGCGCACTATTTCCAAAGTTGGGAAAGTTGACTGTATCTGGAGAAAAATCCAACTTCGGTATAAAAGGCGGTTTAACTTTCTCCCGGATAGACAATAATTTCTCAACCAAAGTCCGGTGCCTATTTTGCCACCGAGACTTTCAGAGAATACCTGTCACTGCATGATATAAGAAAGATATTCAAATAATAATTTCTTACCGAAAATTCATTTTTTACTTTGTGAATCAATATGGCCGAAACTTAAAAATATGATAAAATTCATGATATATCAAACATTTTCAGCAAAAGTATGAAAAACGGCAAACGGACACAATATAAAAGTTTTAGGATGAATGATGTTTCATACATTGTTATTTTTTACGAGCAACGGATCCGCAGCTGGGGATTTGTTCCCCAAGGACCTCCTCCACAATATTCCAAAAGGAATTATCGATGTCCAACTCAGTTGTGTCCATTTTCCTTGGTGCAGATACCGATGATCGAATCGGTTATAATCCTGGTAATAATAGTGGAATCAAGATTACATGCCTTCGCGAGTTATTTGCGTGCGTGATTTTCTTCTTTAAACCAAGAAGTCCACATCTGTCAAAATAACAGATTTGTATTGATAGGTATTGACGTATTTGGTCAGTCGGCGTATTAATCAGGTATTAAAATTGTACTTTATATCGTATTGACGAATTGTCGGCGTATTAATGAATTATTTCGAATTGAAGTAATAAAAAGAATTTTTGTATTTTTCAGGTATTTTTTAATGTATTTTTAGATGCATGTATTTACAATTCAACTGATTTATGCAGTTGATTGCCCCTCGATTCCGATATATCGGAAGTATCGGAACGTCCCTACTGCGGCTTCCTGCTGGTTACTTCTCAGGTAATCGCAGCGGTCACTAAACACAACAGAGTCAATGAAAATCTCACCCACCATATGCACTTGCCATGATAAACACTCTCCACGTACTCAGTGACTCCGGTTGCCTCTCACTAATACAATCGAACACTGCTGTCATTTCGCGAAAAGCACGTGGTTTTGTTTTGAGCGGGAAAACTCTGCCTATCTTTTAACACGGCGGCTATCTTGACGTTTACCTTCGCAGTCGAGCCTGCGAGTGTAAGACCGCCGCAGCATTCTAGAAAAAGATAAGCGCGACAATATTGTTTGGCATGCATAACGAATGACAACAGCGAAGAGGGACAATGATAGGTTGAGCACAAATGAGACCACGCTGTGAATTTATCTCGTGAAAGTTATTTAATTTTCAATTGGTATCTTAATTTACCTTAGAGCATTATTACATGCATTAGTCCTATTTCTAGTAAGTTACCTTAAATATCCACGTATTCCAATTGGTTGAATTATTTCTTATATAATATGATAGGCTATATAACAGCCACAGAGAAACAGACGTCTCACTCAACGCATGTTCCATCGTTCACCTTTTTAACGGTGGATTCAATTTTTTGTAGGTGGTCAATCGGCCACCGATGGCGCTTCCATCGATTTTTCTTGTGTTTGACGTTTGCGCACTACCGCCATCTGGTTGCCGCTTGGCCACACACAGTGAATTTAGCATTGGGCGATAATGTTATCGTGACGATGATTTTGATTGCATTTTGTTCTAAGTGAGACGTCTGTTTCTCTGTGTAACAGCTATAGCTTGAGCCCTGGCCTCGCGTTGAATTATATTGGATCATTTGCAGAGTCCCGCAGGTACCTTTAAATAATCCTTATCAAATCATTCAATTAATCCAAACCATAATCTGCTCAGGGTCGCTATATATAATGCACAAGAACAATATTGTAATCCGGGCTCCTAAAGTTTCAATAAACGTAAGTACGAGAAAATGTTGGACTTAGAAAAATGTGCTTAATTGTATATCCCGTCATTATAGGAAATTTTAACGTATTCATGAAATATAATCGTTCAAAGTTCGGAAATTGCATTCTTTATTCGTTACCTGTGGAACAAATATAATATATTACGGAGAAAAAATGAAAATAGATTTTTCTTTTCGACACTTTTTTTTGGATATTTTCGATCTAATTAAGGTTATGGATGAATATATAGACCTCGGTATAGACAGTATTAATTACGTGCTTTTAAAAGATTTTGCCACTTAAAATATCATAAACCTGCGAAATGAGAATAGAAATTGAGATAGGTTTTTTTCAAATGGCTTTTTCTCAATGTTTACGTTTTGGATTAGGTCTTTTACAAATGTTAAGCGAGATATTTGACAGACTTCTTCACTCCAAATAATCTAAACGTTGTTTCCACCTGAATTTTCAGGTACATTTTGTTGGGAGCAGCAACAGTGAAAAAAACAACAAACAGCGGACCGAGAAAGTGAACCAGATTTTACGGACAGAAGAAAAGTATCAACCACTAAGTTGGACTGTACACGAACGATTATACAATTTATTCAGAACATAAACAAATATAAACAGATCATTTCGACAACACAACAACCATGGTGTATCCGTTTCACTATAACATAAAAGTTGTCTCGATTATGAGGGTTGGCGATTGCACTTCAAAATTATTTCAACACATTTTACGTGCACACGTAGCCGCAAATGCTTCAGAAAAATTCAGGTGAAACCGAGGGTGAAACTTACGTGTCCGGTGAATTCTATCCAAAACTCAGGTAGAACTTACCTGATTTTCACGTAGAATGAAAATTCTATCGAAAAATCAGGTAAAAGTTACGTGAATTTCAGGTGGAAAAAATCTACGTACTTTTTCAGGTGGAAACAACGTGCAGATTTTTTTGGGTGTTCAAAAGTTTTGCTTTCTGTTGACCTAACGCCTGGGCGACATATTTTGGACAAATCCCTCTGAAAAATGATGAACAACCTGTCACCGCGCTGTCAAAGTACTGTCAAATTTATGTCGACTTCCATCGAAACATCGAAAGTCGACCATCGGCGACGACAGTTCGGGCGGCAGCCATTTTGAACCCGAATTAATGTGCGTGTGTGAAGGACGGAAACCTTGGTCAAAGCTGTGCGAAATTTGCAATTTTTTGGTGCGAAATATGCCATTGAATGGCTAAAAGTGTCTGAATTAGAGTGTTGAAATCATCCGCAAGCAGTGCAACATGGAAACGGTTCGCGTTTTTAATCAGGAGGTGAGAAAAAAGTGTTTGGAAAAATTCGCCAATCTGCGCTACGATGACCTAAAAACGAGAAAAAATGGGTGCTCCGCCGCCGCGTAGTCTTTCGAGCCTTGATGGTTGCATCTAATGGATGTCGAGTGCCGTTTTTGGTTACATAAATGCGTCATTATTAGCGTAGAATGTTTACGAAAGTGTAATTAGGGTGTTGTCCAAGTGAAGTGATTAATCATGGGCTTTTATTTGTTGTGTGCTTACAGCTCTCGGGGCTGTATGAGGCCAAGCCGCCGATCTCCAAGGCCAAGATGGCCTCGATTACCCGGAGTGCGATGAAGGCCATCAAGTTCTACAAACACGTCGTGCAGAGTGTGGAAAAGTTCATCTCCAAGTGCAAGTCGGAATACAAAATACCGGGTCTGTACGTGATCGACTCGATCGTGCGACAGTCGCGGCATCAATTCGGCCCGGAAAAGGATGTGTTTGCGCCCCGGTTTGCTCGGAACATGGAGCAAACGTTTGCGCACCTGTTCCGCTGTCCCCCGGAAGATAAGGTGAGTGTGTAACGGGAATGAGAGGTAGGCTGCTGCAGCGAAAGAGGGGGGTTTCCCGTTAGGTTGGTGAAGACAGCAGAAAGTGTTGCCAGAAGGAAGTTATCATCAAAAAGTTTTGAAGATCACTTGAAGAAGTGTGGATGATCTTTAATTACCTTATGTTATAAGGTAATTAATGTGCTGCAGCAAGCAGGTAGAATGATGAAGCTATTAGTTTAGAATAAGTGAATTGTCAATTGGTTTAATTAACTTTATTTTTGTTCAAGTGAGTTGAACGAAAAAGTTTTGACGGTAATTTGCGTTCATGCCCAGC
Organism: Armigeres subalbatus; assembly: GCF_024139115.2. Classification (NCBI taxonomy): domain Eukaryota; kingdom Metazoa; phylum Arthropoda; class Insecta; order Diptera; family Culicidae; genus Armigeres; species Armigeres subalbatus. Next base: position 51,451,347 of record NC_085141.1, on the reverse strand, counting down.
GACTTGTTTAATAATTCATTTACCTAATCTAAACTTAGCGTTATGCCACATTTTGAGTGAGTGAGTGAACTAAGGAAGTCGATGTCTTCATGTAGTTCACTTGAACGAATATGTTCAACATTTGACAAGTCAAATTGTGCTTAGCTGATTTGATCAAAACTTTGCATGACGTCGAAGAATCTCCGAAAGTTTACTTACCAATTACTTTATTTACCGTATTCCGGGCAGTTCCAGACAACGTGATTGAGGTCTTTGATAGCCTATCACCGCAGCCGCATTGATTACTGTCTGCAAGCCCTATTCGATAGGAATGCGCGTTCAGCTTATTCTATCCGATACACACCGTGGTTTTATCGGGAAAAGCTTGATCTAGCAGGAATTCACCATCCAATGTCTGTTTACAAATCTAGTTACGACCAAATCGCAAATTTGACCCGATATATCGCTTTTCATAGCGCCCACCTTGCCAAGTGAATCCGCCATCATCACCCATCACATTGAGCAATGTTAGAGCACTCAATATGGTTCGTATTTTGCTCAGAAAATACGATGAGTGCTGTACCGGCCTCATTGAACGAATAGCCTCAAGGGCGCTGAGACTATCCGGTAAGTGCGGTAAGACGCGCGGCTACAAAGCAAGACCATGCTGAGGGTGCCTGGGTTCGATTCCTGGTGCCGGTCTGGGCAATTTTCGACTTCCCTGGGCATAAAAGTATCATCGTGTTAGCCTCATGATATTACGAATGCAAAAATGGTAACTTGGCTTAGAAACCTCGCAGTTAATAACTTGTGGCAGTGCTTAATGAACACTAAGCTGCGAGGCGGCTCTGTCCCAATGTGGGGATGTTATGCCGATAAGAAGAAGAAAAAGATGGGTTCATGTTGGCCAGACTTCAGCAAGCGGTCCATTTTACCCTTTTCTCCCCTATTGTCATAGGCAATATAAAGAAATAAATAAAGGTGTAGGACGGGGCAAAATGAGCACCCTAAGAATGGTACTGAATACCTTCTCAGCAAGCATACTTTTCTATATTACAATACAACTTTTTTTTGTTGCATCTTATCTAACATCTACACTCTAAAAAATCATCACGTCATATTCACGTGAAAAATCACGCAACTGATCTGTCTTGAACAAATGACGATTGTTACGTGACGTTAGTAATGCTCACCAGAAATTCACGTAACTTTTACTAAAAATCTTGGTGAATATCTGTGAATATGACTGTATATCCACGTAAACAATTTAAGTGAGATTGTGTTAGTGTGATTGCAGCTTCGGCATTTGCGGAAGACCTCCATTGTAAACAAAAATTAACAATACATAACCTAAACATAATGAGACTTCGCGGGCGGAGGTAAGTGATATTTCAGGTGCATCTAGGCGGATATTTTCCGTGCCTGCATTTCTCCTCTTTGAAAAAAAAAAGCAACGGAGGTTGGACAAAATTTATTAGATTCGTTGAAAAATTATGTGAAAAAGAAAAGGAAGCTACATGGAAGTCTAGAGCTACAGTTTACAGCCTAGGTTCCACTACTTTTTGGTTAATTAACACCGGTAATATTAGCATTTTTCGAGCAGGCAACTAGTTTCAAATTTTCAGCGATTCTCATTGACATAATTTCTCAACAAATCTGATAAATTTAATTCAACATCCGCCGATTACATTGTTTTTTCTTCAACAGTGTTTCTGCGATAACTCCAAAGCGGAATGACAAAATAACGGCATTCCCTGTCAATAACGCGAAAAAGCTTCCCTGTCCCTGTTCATTTTTGCATTCATTCCAAAATCACTATATTGCAATACATTTCAAAATATGTAGTGGTTACCTGCTGTCTTGTAGATTTCACTAAAATGTCTCGTAGCCAGTACGTACAAATCACGTCAGGTTCACCTGATAAAACACGTAACTACTTTCAAGCTTCACGTCATTAGTACTGGAAGATCCAGTCAGAGTCACCGGATAAATCACGTAACTCAAGGAAACTAAATTGTGTTCAGGTTACTTGTCATTCAGGTCACTCTTACGTGAAAAGTAGGGTGGATGAGAACCACATTTGTTTTCAGGTAAATATGACGTGAAGATTTTTCAGAGTGTAAGAACGCGAATTTCAAAAAGAACGGTAATCCCGATAAATGTGACTGAGGTGGGACTTTAAAATATGTGGAAAAATTTTATTGCTCTTTTCACAATTGTTTAGGGTTCTGTGATAATCCTACGCTTTGAGAAGATGATGAAAACAACCCTCTTTTTACGTCACTTATTGGGGGGACGTAAACCGAATGTGACGTAGAAAGGATTTTTGCTAAAAATTTTAGTATTTCACTTAATTTATTGAACGTTGTTGGATACTTTTAAATACATTCACTTGCGTCTTACATGAGGTATTGTAATATCTCTCCAAATCCAGGCATATAAGATGTTATCAAATGGTCTACCGAATCAATTAAAGCCTTTATGATGTCCCATGCCGTGGTATCAACTCAATCATGTCCTCCGAGGATTTATCTTTCACTTGTGTCTCAAAACAAGTCATATGAGGTGTTGTAAGATCTCCAAATTGTCCTGGAATTTTAATCAAATGGTCTATCTAAGCTACTGAAGCTTGCATAATGTCCTCATCCGCGGTATGATCCCAATCATGCCCTCCGAGTATATGTCTTTTACTTGCGTCTCAAGTCGAGGTATATAAGATGTTTTAAAATTTCCAAATTGTCCTGGAGTTTCAATCAAATGGTCTTCCGAATCAACCAAGGTTTCCACGATGTCCCCAGCCGCGATGTCAACCCAATTTTGTCTTCTGAGTATTGGTCTTTCACTAACGTCTCAAATACAGGCATATGAGATGTTGTAAGATCTCCAAATTGTTCTGGAGTTTGAATCAAGAAGTCTATCGAATCAACCAAAGCCTTCATAATGTCCAAGCCGTGGTATCAACTCAATTATATACTCCGAGGATTTGTTTTTCACTTGCGTCTCAAAACAAGACATATGAGGTGTTGTAAGATTGTCCTTGAGTTTGAATCAAATGGAACGCAAACGAACGAAAATACTCGGAGAACATAGGTAGGTTGTTACCGCGGCTGGGGACATCATGGAGGCCTTGGTTGATTCGGCAGACCATTTGATACAAACTGCAAGATAATTTGGAGATCTTACAACATCCCATATGTGTGGATTTGAGACGCGAGTGAACGACAAGTACTCGGAAAATATAATTGGATTGATACGCGGCTGGGGATATCATGGAAGCCTTGGTTGATTCGGCAGACCATTTAATTCAAACTCCAGGACGATTTGGAGATCTTACTACATCTCATATGTCTGGATTTGAGACACAAGTGAAAGAAAAAATACTCGGAGGACATAATTGGGTTGATACCGCGGCCGGGGACATCATGAAAGCCTTGGTGGATTCGGCAGAACATTTGATTCAAACTCAAGGGCAATTCGGAGATATTAGAACAACTCATATGCCTGGATTTGAGACGCGAGCTTAATACAAATTCTTGGAGGACATAATTGGATAGTTACCGCGACTGGGGACATCATGGAAGACTTGGTTGATTCGGTAGACCATTTGATTCAAACTACTGGATAATTTGGAGATCTTAGAACAACTCATTTGCCTACACTTTGAGACGCTAGTGAAAGACAAATACTCGGAGGACATATTTTTGATGAAACTGCGACTACGGCGTCTAGGGAGTTCTTGGATGACCTGGAAAGTAACGACTGCTTAAGGCATATTGATATTGGTTTGCTGGATAGCAGCCCTTCGGTTACGCGGGTTGACCTCAAGACCTATACTGCCGTTATACGCTGTTGTGAAACGACCTCTCCGTGATAAAAGGGGATTAGTCGGCCGGGCTAGTCAACTACAAACGCCACAAAACAAGACTTAGTGTGCAAACATTTTATTATTGTGCTTCATACCCTTCATGCTTCTTTCTGCGGCCCTACTCTCCTGCTCACTGTGCATGCTTCTTTCCATCTTCTTCACGTCTTACATCTAACACTCACGTCCGCTGCATCTGTCGTTTCCTCCATCCTTCCGCATACCTGTCATCAGCCCGACCTGCTGTCTGCCGAGGGTGACTTGGGAACCCCTGTCCGTATCAAAGGGCTCGGTAAGCCGCGGGTGCCTTTTATGCTGAAGCGTCCTTTTCGCCGAAAGAAAAGCCCGTTTGGCCTCGCCGTGACTGCTGGGAACTAATCGACTGCGATCCTAGCGCACCGCCTCGGATTCTTCGGACCTGACTCTCGGTTGTCCCTCAGCACAATCGTCGTCGTCCTTTGGGCGGCTCGCTTCGCACCTCTAATCTTTCAACAGGCCACACGATCCGGGATCCCGCATGGACCGTACTGCTGCTCACCGCAGTGATAGATGCCTTCGACAAGCATGGCCAACCTCATTCCTGCCGCGTCCTCCTTGATAGTGGCTCCCTAGTGAATTTTGCAACTGCTTGGGTGTCAAGAAGCAGCGAGCAAATGTTCCTATCACTGGCATCAACGAGTTGCGAAGCCACGCTCGCGACAAGGTGTTGGTAAAGATCCGATCCAAAGTGACTAAGTTCTACTGCAGTCTCGAGTGTCTGGTCACACCAAAGGTGACTGGAAAAATCCCAACCAGCAAAATAGACGTCAATGGATGGCGTATTCCAGAAGGAGTAGTGCTAGCCGATCCAGCGTTCCACACACCGGATAAGGTGGACATGCTGATCGGTGGAGAATTGTTTTTCGACATACTGAAGCCAAGACATCTAAGCCTGTCCGACAAGTAACCACAGCTGCGAGAAACCCATCTGGGATGGATCGTAGCAGGTGTCATCTAGGAGCCATACGTTTCCAACACGTCGATACAGCACTCCAATGTGGCAACCATAGAAAAGATTGAATCCAAAATGCAACGTTTCTGGCAAATCGAGGAGCTGCCAAATATTCCTAAACTATCCAAGGAAGAAGTAGCCTGTGAATCCCACTTCCTCTCAACCTACAAACGTAATTCGACTGGTAGATTCGTAGTGCAACAGCCGTTTAAACCAACCGTCACTCAACTGGACGACTGCCGAGACTTAGAATTGAAAAGGTTTCTGATGCTAGAAAAAAGATTACTGCGCAATCCATCTCTCCAGGCGCAGTACGTGAGTTTCATCAGAGAGTACGAAGAACTCAATCACTGCCATCAAGTGAGTGAAACGAATGACCCACCAAACCAGCAGAAACCAGCTACCGCATCATACTGTTTTGCGCCCCTCCAGCTCAAGCACAAAATGTCGGGTGGTATTTGATGCCAGCGCTAAATCTTGTCCATCCAACCTGTCTCTCAATGACGTTCTCTTCGTCGGTCCGGTGGTGTAAAGCGAATTATTCTCTAAAATGCTTCGTTTCCGCACTCATAAGATTGCATTCACGGCGGACATCTCCAAAATGTATCGACAGATGCTGATGACTCCAGAGCACCAACAGTCACTATCAGCGAATATTTTGGCGAGAGCAAGTATCGGATCCGTTGCGAGTACTGAAACTTGACACCGTTACGTACGGTACTGCATCGGCCCCGTACCAAGCTACGCGATGCCTCGCTCAACTAGCCGAGGAAGAAAGAGGTGAATACCCAATTGCAGCTCGAATAATCACTCACGAGGTATACATGGACGACATGCTTTCTGGTGCCGAGACGGTATCGGAAGCTATTGAAGCACAACGTCAACTGAAGCAACTGTTGGCACGCGGTGGCTTCCCAAACCACAAGTGGTGCTCCAATTCGTTGGAATTCCTCCAGCAAGTCCCACCAGAAGAACGGGAAACCCAAGTATCGAAATCGGAATATGAAGCAAACAAGACCATAAAGGTTCTGGGTCTGCTTTGGGATCCAGATGCAGATACATTACTCCTCGCCAACCAGATCGAATATACTTCGATTGCGCCGATTACCAAACGAAAATTACTTGGATTTTCTGATGCTTCCTCCGTGGCGTACGGAGCCTGTGTGTACATTCGAAGCATTTTTCTCGACAAGACGGCGACGATGTCGCTGTTGACCAGCAAGTCCAAACTGGCCCCACTACACGACTTATCAATTCCTCGAAAGGAGTTATGTGGCGCACTTTTGCTAACGCGCTTGATAAAAAAGGTGATTGCCGATTTAAAAATGGAATTTCAAGAAATCGTGCTGTGGTGCGACAGTACTATAGTGCTAGCCTGGATCAAGAAGCCGCTCACCGTGATCCAAGACGAAACCAACAATTTCCGTTGGGAATACATCAGTTCTGAAAACAACCCTGCTGACATCGTTTCACGCGGCCAAATACCAAGGGTTCTAGAAGCTAACCGACTCTGGTGGCAAAGCCCTGATTTCCTTGGCAATGGAGAATATGTGGTACTTCGTCCCGAAGCCATTCCTGATGACGACTTACCAGACATGAATGCGGTTGTTTCTGCAACGATTGTGAGTATAGAATTACTTCCCCTCTTTACTCAATATAGTAGCTTCCGAAAACTGCAACGAATCGTCGGTTACGTTTTACGGTTCGTAACGAGGGCTGTGCATAATGGAGGTTTGTCGATATCGACGATATTCATTTGGTGATATATCGGTATCGGCGATATATCGGGTTTGAAAATATCGGATATCGGATCGATATCCGATAAAATAAAAAAATACAGTTTTTACCCGAGTTTGTCTACTATCGATTTTATCACGTTTCTAACTCTAATTTGTCACTCGGTTCTATACTATTCCCCAGAAAACCGTTCCCCAGAAAACCATACCCCAGAATTCCATTCCCCAGAATGTACCATTCCCCAGAAAACCAATCGCCAGAACGTACCATTCCTCAGAAAACCATTTCCCAGAATGTACCGTTCCCCAGAAAACAGAATATATAGATGCACATGATTTCATTTTCTTGGTTTCTTACAAACATCATCGCATACATAAAATCATTTATCTTGATGAGTTGGATGTGCAAGAGCCATTGTGGCAATTGTTAAACCTATAGTTTCCAATACAATGTGCCTGTTGGCATAATGAACATAACCCAAACAGCATAATTGATGCAAATTTGGTTGCTGCGACTTATCTGTAACTGAATCTGGTCGTATAGATGTTGCAGTGTTCTATTTGAAACATGGGTGCTGCTCGGGAAGGTGCCGCCAGAGTAAACGCGACGTGCGATGCGACGCGACCCGACTCACGCAAAGGAATAACAATTATTATCAATGAACTGTTAAACTGCACTGTCACGTCACGTCGCACCGCATGGTCACGGCTATTCTGGCTTAGCATAGCCAAAGCATATGATCAGTGGCGTTTCCCTAACCTCAATCTACCTGTGCACTGAACTTAAATTTAAGGAATTGGTGTGTGAAAATGCCTAGAATAACTAGATTTTGATTAGTATAAACGACTCTGATAATTTTCTTTTCCATTTAGACTGTCAAAATGTCAAAATTTTCACTTTTTGGGTCGGTGCACAGGTAAAAAGTGAGGTTACGCGACGCCACTGCATATGATCACGTCTATTCTGGCTTCACCCCAAAACAGAAAATAAATTCTTCTTATTTTGAAGCACGCCTTGATTGAGGAAACAAATAGGGATCATTTACCCGTCGATGATTCAATTAAGTCGATGATTCCTTCTTTTAAAACGCATTTCCCTGAACAAGACAAATAAGTCTATAATTTATGTGTGCTACGCACGCGTTTGTCCTAAATAAAGCACCAGAATATAAAAATTAGTAAATAATTCCTTCTCTAAAGGCACGAATTTGCCCGAAATAACGAATGATTCCTTCTTTTAAACTACGCATTTGTTCGTAAAAGGGCAAATGAGTGATACATTCTTTCGACTCACACACTTTCCTGAAATACCTTCTTTCAAATCACGCGTTTGCCCGGAGTATAGCAAACAAGTGGATGATGCCTTCTTTTGAAATATGAATTTACCCGCAATAATAATAATCCACAGGTTCATTGGATAAAATTTAAATAATTTTCAAATACTGTCGTTACACGCATAACTGTCTTATGTAAATAGTAATCCCATCAAATATGGGACAAATATACGTATGATGGCAGCATAGGAGAATCCACATAAAGGTTACTATAGGCATTTTCCGGGAATAAGGTAAATCATAATTTAACGCTTCTAGAAAAGCACACATTTGCTCAAACTTACTTTTTACAGCACGCGTTTAGTATCTCATTGCAGATTCTACATTTGTTCCTGCAACATGGTGACCAGCGAACCGGGAAAACCGGGAGAACCGGGAAAAAACCGTGAATTCAAAATCACCGGGAAAATGTCGGGAAATATGCGGGAAATTTAATAACCACCGGGAAAATTTTCTAATCTGCATTTGTCTCTCTGTAAAAAAATAGTGCAGTAATGTCAAACATCATGAGAGAATTGGTAGACTCATTCGCTCATTCCATTCTATTTCAGAGTTTACACATTTATAAAGTAGCTCACGTATTTATGAAGACTCTAGATACCCCATTCAATCAAGTTGACCAAAGTTGATTTTTAGACATAGTAATTAATTACAACTCCGGGTTACTTTTATACCCGAAACAAGAGCAATCAACTTTGATTGCACCGATTTTTTTTTGTATTAAATCTGATTTGAGCTCTCCTTAATTTTTAATTATCTCAATCTATTCCTTTTAGGTTCTCCAATTTGTCCAAATAAATATATTTGGTATTCCTCCTCTTTTATTCCAAATATTGAAACATTTCCAAAACCATTCAAAAAACCTAAAAAACACCTTTTTCAACAATAAATCTTGTATTCAACAAACAAAAAATCAAATTTGTCTTTCACGATCCTCATGATGCATCAAAGAGTTTTGACGATGGAAATTTGATTCACAGTTACACATTATATTAGTTCGTGACATCATTTGAGGTTTAGGTTCGGTATTCTTGTTTACGGACAAACTATACTTTCAAACGTTCACAAGAATATGGACTTTCGATTAATAGAACATGTTCCTAGAAAATAAGGTTTATTATCAAATTGTGGAATGGTTTGAATGATTGCGATACAGAGATTTTTTTTTATATTTTTCGATATTTTTCGGCAGAATCGCATTGTCTAAATAATTTGTCATGAGTTCATACTTACTAGATTAAAAAAAAAAAACAAACTAATTAAGTGAAAAAATAGTATTAGCCAGCAAAAATCACTCTTTTACATTTAATTTTGTAGTTGCAGTATAACTGTTTAAATTTTTTTTCTATTTTTAATATTTATGAATTTGTGTGTTTTTGATTTTTTTTTCTAATACCTTTTTTTTTAATACCGAGAAATTTTCCATAATACCGAGAGAAAACCGGGAAAAACCGGGAATTTGAAATTCAAAATTCACTGGCCACCCTGCTGCAAAGTTCGCTTATACCAATTAAGAGCGATCATTCATGTAATTCGAAAATTGGCGTGAATAATAAGGTCCATTGGGTTAGGCTTATAACGAGTGGCAACCTAAAAAATGGAATGACCACAATACTTTTCTATCAGAATAATAATGCTTTCACAGAAATATGACACACACTTTTACTCCAGCATTGCTTAACATGCCGTCGAAACAGAAAGTATTGCGGCGCGGATTGTACATTTTATCAAGTGAACCAATATCATGGGAAAAGTATATTATATCAGATTGAACTGTACTGTTGTAGTTTTTTTTCCCGAGACATTCTTTTCATTCCAGTTTTTTAGTTGCCAAAATCTTTTTTCTTCATTGCAAGAATCTTTTTAAATGTATGAAAAAAAATTCTGGGATATGGTGCATTCTGGGGAATGGTTTTCGGGGGAATGTTTCATTCTGGGAAATAGTTTTCTGGGGAATGGTACATTCTGGGAAGTGGTTTTCTGGGGAACGGTTTTCTGGGGAATGGTTTTCTGGGGTATGGTTTTCTGGGGAATGTTATAAAATCTGTCACTCAAAAACCATTTGAAAATTTTAGTCGCTCTTATTCATCTTGGTAAAACACCGCAAACCAAGATTTTTTTTATGTCTTTAAATCTTGCCGCAAACGACAATAAACATGATGAAATAACTTTCACCGCCTGTGGTTTATTATGAATGATTTTTTTTTCTTTGTCTGTCATAGAGCTCGGACCTTAATGAATGATTTTAGATTTCCTGTCGAGGGTTTTGTAAGCTTTATCGTTCATGCGTTTTGCCTTTCGTCTTAGTGGGTACTGATGCGCCCAATTTCTCAACACCAGACACAATGGACATTTAAAAAATGTGATTGGCTAGCTACATATGTTTTAAAGGATGTAGTCAGTGAGCCAGTGTATGTAGTTGATTTAATTGGGCATCAACCGTCTAAGACGAATTAAGTACTGTCCATTTAATTCCACCAGTTAATTTTCGTTATCTTTGCAGATACGTATTTCGACAACAACTGTGTGGTCGTCTTCAGTGTCTTGTACTTGACTCGACTTGAGTCGAGTCGAGTCAAGTACAAGACACTGAAGACGACCACACAGTTGTGGTCGAAATACGTATCTGCAAAGATAACGAAAATTAACTGGTGGAATTAAATGGACAGTACTTAATTCGTCTTAGACGGTTTAATACATTCCACTAAAAAGAGCTTAATATATTTTTCTGGGTATCATCATTACATCGATTACAAAAAATTTTCGATATCGGCGATATCTGAGTTCAATGATATCGGGTATCGTATTGATAAATTTCATCCGATAATATCGATATTATCGATTTTATCGATATTTGCACAGCCCTATTCGTAAACAACTGTCGCAAGAAGAATGTGAATGACCGTAGAACCGGACGCATCTTGACGGTTCCCGAGATACGCTCTTCAACCGAGACTATTCTCAAGGTGATCCAGCATATTCATCTAGGCGACGAGATCCAGCGTGTCGTACGAAACGAGCCTTGCAAAAGGATCGGGAACCTCCGACCAATATTTCATGATGGGCTACTTCGAGTGGGTGGTCGTCTGGATCGCTCTATACTGCCATTCGAAAGTCGTCACCCAATCATCTTGCCTGATAAGGATCGTATCGTGCGGATAATGATTCTTGAAATGCACATCGAGTTACTTCACATCGGTCAGACAGGTCTGATAAACGCTTTGCGTCAGCGATATTGGCTGCTTAATGCTCGTTCAACTATACGACAGATTACTCGGCGATGTGTGAAATGCTTTAGAAGCAATCCAAGTGACGCGACCCAGCTAATGGGTAACCTTCCCACATCCAGAGTTGTGCCGTCACCACATTTTGCTGTAACCGGTGTGGACTATGCCGGTCCGTTCTGGATTAAGCAAGGTTTACGACGACCCGCGCTCGTTAAGGCATACATAGCTGTATATGTCTGTATGGCCACCAAGGCCGTACATTTGGAGGCAGTTTCGAAGCTCAGTACGGACGCCTTTCTGGCGTGTTTGAGGAGATTCATTAGTCGTAGATGGTGTATTCAACAATTGCACTCAGACAACGCTACCAATTTCAAGGGTACCAACAACGAAATGCATGCGCTCTACAATCAGTTTCGTTCCCAGCAAGCAGTACAGCGTATCGAGCAGTTTTGTCATGCACGAGAAGTCGAGTGGCATTTCATACCAGCTGACGCTCCTGAATTCGGAGGACTTTGGGAAGCGGCGGTTAAGTCTGCCAAGACGCATCTTAAACGCATAACGTCAAGTTGACATTTGAAGAGTTCGCTACAGTACTAGCCGAAATTGAAGCCGTGCTGAATTCACGCCCGTTGTTCGTCGTATCCAATGATCCCGCCGATCCGTTGGTTATAACTCCAGCGCATTACCTTATTGGCCGTCCACTTACCGCAATGGCGGAACCATCACTGGAAGATCTAAACGCCAATCGTTTGGATAGATGGCATCATTTGCAGCTCTTACGTGAATACTTTTGGCGTGCTTGGAGCCGAGACTATCTTAACACGCTTCAGCCGCGAAAGAAGAATCTTCGAACCATGCCAAACATCCGTACCGATATGGTAGTCCTGCTCCACGATAGGAATCAGCCTCCTCTCTACTGGAAGTTAGGGCGAATTTCGGCGGTATATCCTGGCGACGATGGACTTGTGCGAGCGGTCGATGTGGTCGCTGATGGTTCAACTTATCGACGTCCAATAACCAAAATATCCGTCCTTCCCATCGAAGACAATCACTCAGATCCAGTTCCAGTTGTTGAGGTAACTCAACCGGGGGGAAGATGTTCGGCGCCGCACCGTAGAGTTGCTCCCACAGACGACGACAATTTGATTGATGACGTTCACAGTCAGCTAACTTGAGACAGCGGAAATAGAGCAGCGCGACACCACTCTCAAGCTATGAAAGAGCGGGAACAGGACGTTGGTTTCAGTTTCTACGCGACTACCAACCGATCAACACGCAGCAGCAAGTAGATGATCCTAAGAAGAAGAAAGTGAAATTCTCGGGAACTTTTTCAAATCGGCGTATGTAACATTTTGATCAAGCTGAGAAAATGAGCTTGAAAGTTTTCAGATTTCATTTTTATTCCTATTTAGAAACTAATCAATTTTATTGCAATTGAATACACCTCAACGATACATTATGAAAAGGTTCATCGTCACTGACCTTGAAATCTGCACTGCGTGTGAACATTTCAGTTATTTTGATAAAAATATATGTTACAACGTTTTGCAACAGATAAATCACATACGTCGTTTTGATACGTCAGTATGACCGAGGTCATGCTACTTTCGTCGAAATGTTACGCTGCTCCGTACGCTGCATTGTTGATACGTCGAAATGTTGCGTCAAGTTGAAACGTTTCACGCACATGCGACAAAAAAATTGCAACACTTACAACACGACGTAACAACATTTGCTGCAGAAAAACAACGTAAAATGTTTTTCTTAACGAAAATCAGAATATTTAAGCGACATGCTTAATTTTGAAATCAGTGATGAAAAAGTACAAGCAGATGCACGTTTTAAACTATTTAGTTGTTCGAAAAAACTTTTTAAAGTACATTTTCTGCTAAGCGGTGTATGTGCAATATTTTCAACAATGATGTTACACCGTTTTGCAAAATATTGATTTACATTTTTAAAAACACATTTTCATGTAGCTTTGAAGATATACACATTTTTAGATGAATTTGATGCCATATGCTGTTGAAAACGGGTTTGTTTACAATTTGCGACATACGTCGTTTTGAAAAAGTACCCGAGAATTATTAATTATAATAAACAAAAGTGAGATTGAAAGTTGAACTTCACGTTTTTCTATGTGCATTAATTCCGACCTTATCTATACAGTCCGCTAACAGTCCGAGTCCGAACACTTCCTGAGAAGGCTCTTTTGTCTGACAAATTCGCAGTGTCCGCCAAGGGGTCTGGTGCCAGAATGGATCCTACAGTGAAGGTTTCATTAGATCATGTTGCTGCCCCTTCTATAACATGTCTTACCTTTTAAAATCTTCTCGGGTGTTAGATACTTGGAGCGCTTCCTTGGCCGTGACTGCTCGTGCGTTCGGTTCCAGAGGCTCGAGGACCAGTCGCTTGAGGATCGTCGATAGTCCCTGCTCGAATGATTCTGTTAGCATCATCATCGGCATATTTTGTTTGAATTTTGCTTACCGGCGATATGTTGGATCTGGAATTCCACCGTTGACTATCGTTCCTTCTTTGGTTCACAACTGCCTCGTGCCTCGTTCTGCGCAGTGGGCGACACGCCGACAAATTTGTTTGTTGTGAATTCGGACTATTTACTTTTCAAAGTATTACACTTTTGAATCAGTGTACTCGACGCGACCTTTTTGTTACGATTGTTGCTCCCGAAACTTTTCCCGAGTAAACGATTCCCGGTACCACTATATTCCACCTGGCACTAACGATGCTGATTAAATCTGAGAAATTTGAGGTTTTCTCCACAGCAAGTTTACTACTTTTCAGCTCATTGAAAGTCTTAACATCATCCAGGCCCGGTGCTTTCATATAACCGACCGTTTTTTATTGCTGAAATGCTCAAAGTGTTGCTATTCATTCTTTTTCTATGGCTCTACATTCCAACTGGAACTTTTCCCCTTTTCAACTTATTATTCTATCAGCATTTCCACTGTTCTTAATTGATCGCTTTCCTATGCATATCAATTGCCTTTCCTATGAATAAGTACTTATCTTGTTTTTATATTGTATGACAAGTACAAGTCAAAAATGTTTCCCACCCGAAAACATCCTAACGAGACCAGACCGAGAATCGAACTCGCCATCACCAGATTGACAATCATATGCCTTTGCTCATAAGAGAGAGAAACCCAAACTATTCATAATATGTATTAACAAAATAATTGATTTCTCCCGCAGAGCAAAATCATCCGCGTGCTGAACTTGTGGCAGAAGAACATGGTGTTTGCGCCGGAAGTGATTCAACCCCTGTTCGATTTGGCCAATCCGGAGCACCCCTTGCACCAGCAGTACAATGCATCGCAGGCGGCGGCTGCCGCTGGGGGTGGTGCTGCCGACGCGTCCGGTGGCTCCAACGGAATGAATACCTCAGCTCTGTCGCATGATTCCCCGGGACCAATGTCCCATGACGATATGGGTAGTGCGTCGCAACCGTCGGAGGCAGTAAGTTTTGATTTTTTTTCCTCACCAGCTTCGGTACGTCTTAATTCATGCTATCATGTCTGCAGAAGGGTCTCGATCCCAACACCATTCGGCAGTTGCAACAGTTCCAACAACTTCTGTTACGTCAAACTAGCGGAGGTGAAGCGCACGGATCCGGAAAAGATCAAGTCAAATTCAACAAAAAGCTGCTGGACTTTGACTACGGCAGCGAAGAAGACGATGACAAGAACTCCCCATCGGTTCCCTCGACGTCGCTACCGGACGGGAACAACATTGCCCAGATTTTGTCGGATCCAAACGTGCTGAAGCAGCTGCAGAATCTGCAAAAGTTGAAACAGCATGAAATGGAGGAGAAGCAAACGAAACTGACCGAGATGAGACTGCAGGAGGAGAAGTTCGAGAAGCATCTGGCCAGTGTACTAAAGGTGGCTAGCAATATTCATACTGCCGATCACAAGCAGCTTATGAACGTAAGCGACTGTCGTGTGGATTTGTGTGTTCTAATGTGTGTTTTTTCTCTCTTCCTTTTTATCGTTTTCTGCTTCCGTTTATTACGTGGGGATTTTCTTCTTTTGTTCATTACATATGGTGCCGGATCCGCAGAAACTTCCGTTTGCCAACGAGTGTGACCTGAGCCGCCAGCCGACGATCGATCTCAGCGGAGGTGAGTTTTCTGGATCGCGAATGAGGCTTCAACTGTTGTGTGGTGTTTAATAATGTTTCGTTTTTACCATTCTGTGTTTATTTCAGGTCTATCGTCCTCTAAAGATGCTGATGCTGATGACATAGTTACTGAGGTAATTTTTAAATGGATATGGGTAACATATGATCACTATAGTTGTTCTTTATATACTGAGGCAGCGTGAATGCTTATACGAATTATGATTGATTGTGTTTGTTTCTTTCTAAGCTAGGGCGTTACAAATCTATACTAAAAAACGTCCTGCTGCTCTTCTTGTGGTCAAGGGATTAGAATAATTTTGACGTCTTGAAGAATCCTAGCCTTCGCTGCATTCGTCGTCATTCGAGCGACTGACGAGTCATGATCATATGCTCGTATGCCTCGGGAAGCTCTAACAGCCAAGTGCCGTCGACTTTGAAGCCGACTTTAAACAACTTCTGGCTAGTTGAGATCGACCCGTTAAGGTATTATCCCAGGCTTCTTTTATGTCGTTTTTTACTGTAAATTATCAATTGTCATCGACGGGTTCGATTCTAAGGGAGATTGTGGCCAATGCCTCCAGCGACGACGCATCAGCTAGATTCTGACCATCTCTCTGGATGGTAGCGAAAGCCCACGATTTACGATTCTCTCGGTCTTTGAGACGTTTCACCATAGGCAGAGAAACATTTCCGATCGATTCAAAATCTCTGGATCTGCTTCCAGGTTGTATACAACTTCTTACTGCTCCGTTTGGTTTATTATTTCATATTTCTTCTCTGCTATTGTTGCAAAAAATTTCTCTTTTTTTTATTGGGGAGTGAGCGCCAAGAATGGACCCAGTGCGTATAACCCCTGAACTGAATAACAACCAAAGTTTAACGCTGCGTAATGCGAACTTCGAAAGTTGTGAATTGCGTAACACTTAAAGGGAGGATTCTCTTCCTATTCAACCCCGTTGGGCGAAATGTGACGGTTCAGATGTTTCTTACAAAAAGTTTGATAAAGGGGGGGTGGGGTGTTGAAAATGCCCAATTTTTGCGTTATACGTAAATAATGGATCTGACAATCATTTGCATTGCATGCTCTGATATTAGATCAGAGTTAGATTCCCGAATACTTTCATAAAAGCAGAAACTATGATAGCATAAAACCGAAATTTGCTGTACAGATAATGCACAATAACGGAAGGAAAAGTTAGCAACAAAATTGTCTTCTTTTTTATTGCTAAACAAATTTTTCGGATCTTTGTCATTATTATCTCCGACAAAACAAAGCTTTGTCGTTGGTTGGTTCTCTTTTGTTGCTTGTTTTGCATGCACATCCGACCAAAATTGAGATACTGATATTTAGTTTTATTAACGAATTTATAAATGTAATCACGCTAAAGGGTCCATTTCTAGCACACGGTAGGTCTGGAACATGTAAATCAAATAGGGAGTTATAATACGTAAATAAATAAATTCGATGTTCTGTATTATGAACCAAAATAGGCATAATAAGCATTCCAACTGCATCATTTAAAAATGACGACTGTAGAAGTAAAACTGAATATTTTGCGTGTTTATGGCTTCATGACATGTCATTCAGAATGGCTGCCTTGCGGCTTACCAACACAGTCAAACAATCACCCACCCCACCCACTCGGATATGCACCGATAATTTTAATTCATATACTGACTACATACCTGACCATCTTCTCACTAAAAAAGTAAATCTGGACTTAGTTCGAAGTTCAATCTACGCGACAGTATGATGATATCATCACATAGCGCTAATTTAGGGAAGATATATAAGCAAGTGAACAAAGTGAAAAAATTCCCCCCAGTAACGCACCATGCCAACGACGTCGCCGGTTTCAACACTCTGCACGTCGTCGGTAGCGTCGTATGCAAGCAATCATTGATCAGCAACAGACAGTGATGTCGATATGAACTATTGTGGAATCATAGCGAAAACATGTAAAATATCTATAAAATTAATCAATCTTTTCCTAACGCATTATGTATTGATGCAGTAATAATATCTTATTGAATCTGTTTTGAAGTGCATTGTAAAAACTGAAAAATCGGAGCAAAAAATGATCTTGTTATTGGTGTGTTTGAGCAGCTGGCAACAACGGTTTAAGATGTAAACATAAACAGCCAGCATCGTGAAAACAAAATTCATAAATATTCATCTAAACCAAAGAAAAACTGATGCTTTTCTGACAAATTCCAACAGTTTCCCATCCTTAGATTGTATTGATTAATACTGCGTCTAAATTGGGCTGAATTCTTCCGAATAAGTGCAATGTTTACTGTTGTCGGATGTTAACAAAAAATTAATCCCACGTGTATGCTTACTGAATTGGTATTGGAAGTTTCCACCACTACAAATCCATGATTGATGATTTTTATGACACAATCACATAGAAATTTGAGTGTCACAACCAGGGTTGTAAATATTCGGCAGCACTGGATGAAGGTGATGTTTTTTTATATCATTTTTTTATTTTCTTCCTGCTTTGAAATCAACCTCACATTCCCGGAGAAGCAGAAAAGTAAACAACAGAACTCACATCACCCACAGCGCCGCGAAGATGAAATTTACCACAGCAAAATGTACACATTCACCCAGCAAATTGAAAAAAATCACCACGCGTTTAAATGGGCCACTCACAGTCATACGGTAAGGCGTGAACTGAGCAGCATGTCAGAGCGACTTGTGAGTGGCTGAATGCGAAATTGACTAGTCGGTGTTGCAAATGATTTTTCGGCTGCACCCAGTCGCACTCACCACGGCGGCGATGAAGGCGACAGCAGATTTTACTGAGATCCATGTTTTTCACTGCATTGACTGTGAAATATTTCTACCCTGGTCACAACGCTTCACCTTATGTACGAAACACGTTGATGTTACCTGTCGCTTGCTATCTGATGCTACAAAGTGACAAGAGGTTTTGTGACTCACTCTAGCGAAGCGTCTGGAATTGGCGAATTAAGGTTGCATGAAGAAGAAGAAGTCGAAGGATAATATTTGAAAAAAAAAAAATGGGAGTATACAAAAATATCTTAAAACTCTTCCTTAAAATTCTAGGAACAATTTAATTAAAAACGGTTGATAGTACGGGGTTGAACTTTTCTTATATTGTATAATAAACACATCTTTTAGATTTTAAATTTTGTTCTGTAATATTGCTCTTTATACATCGCCAGGGTTTACAGAAATTGATCTCAATAGATAACGAACAACGATAAAAGAGAGGCAACAGAACCTCTTCGAATCATAACAAGCCATGAAAACAAGACTATCGCACTTGTATGCAAGTTAAAAAAATCCGATTCAGATAGGCGGGCTCCACCGAGTGGGTTTGATAAAACGCTTTGTTCTCGCTCATTTTATGTTGGGGATCATATGTTTTTCGCACAGCTGTGTAAAATAAAATATCATCCTTCGACTTCTTCTTTTTCATGCAACCTTTTTTCGCCAATAAATTGATAGAAATGAAACGTCTGAGCAGGTACAGCGATTATCAACGTATGAACTTATTTATACACAAAAATACAATGCTCACTAACATCTCCCCTTCAGTTGGTATTTGTATAACACCTTAAATTAACGAGGCGAATCGGTCCAGGGCCGAAAACCTCATTAATACTTACTTGATACTTGATGGGCTACAGCTCTTCGATGAACCTACGCCGAATGGAGTATCCTTCTCCACTGGACTCGATCCTGGGCCAATCGCTTCCAGTCGCCCTGAACATTGAGCGCCCTCAGGTCCTCTTCAACTGCAAAAAGCCATCGTGTACGCGGCCTTCCACGAAGCCTGCGGCCTCTTCCGGGTTCTCTACTAAATATTATCTTCGCTTGACGTTCTTCCGGCATACGAACAACGTGACCAGCCCACCGTAGTCTGCCGTGTTGTATAAGCTTTATAATATCCAGCCCTTTGTACACCTGGTACAATTCGTGATTCATGCGACGCCGCCAGATACCGTTCTCCTGTTTACCGCCGAGTATTGTCCGCAGCACCTTACGCTCAAACACTCCAAGAGCTCTCCGATCAGCCTCCTTTAACGTCCATGTCTCATGACCGTATAAAGCCACCGGAAGAATCAGAGTAGTATACAGCGCGAGTTTTGTTTTCGTTTGCAGACTACGGGACTTAAGCTGGTTACGAAGTCCGTAATAAGCCCTATTTGCAGCTGCAATACGCCTTTTCACCTCGCGGGTAACATCATTATCGCACGTCACTAATGTTCCAAGATACACAAATTATTCTACCACTTCAAATTTTTCACCATCCAGCACTATTTCGCTACCACCACCACTAATGAACCCACGTTGATTGCCAGCGACCATGTACTTCGTTTTGCTGGTATTGATCGTGAGTCCAATCCTCGCTGTCTCCCTCTTAAAAGGCGCAAAAGCCTCTTCCACGGCACGGCGATCAATTCCGATAATATCGATATCGTCCGCAAATCCCAGGAGCATATGCAATGATAATGGTACCGCTTCTTTGCACACCAGCTCTCCTAATCGCTCCTTCGAGTGCTATATTGAACAGTAGGTTCGAGAGTGCATCACCCTGCTTTAATCCATCTAAGGTAACAAATGACGTCGATATTTCATCCGCAACCCTTACACTTGATTTTGATCCGTCCAACGTTATACGAATCAGCCGTATCAGTTTCGCCGGAAAACAATGTTCAAGCATAATTTGCCATAATTCATTCCGTTTCACTGAATCGTATGCCGCCTTAAAATCAATAAACAGATGATGTGTCTGCAAGTTGTACTCCCGGAATTTATCAAGGATTTGTCTTAGGGTAAACATTTGATCCGTCGTTGATCGGCCCTCACGAAAACCCGCTTGGTATTCGCCGACGAAGGACTCTTCAAGCGGTCTCAATCTGTTGAACAGAATACGGGACATAATTTTGTACGCCGAATTAAGGAGGGATATTCCTCGGTAATTGGCGCACTCCAGTCTGTGGGGCAAATGAGGCCGTCCAACCAGCTAGCAGGCATTTCCTCGTCTTCCCATATTTTCGACATAATATGGTGCAGAACTTCATAAAGCTGCTCACTGCCATGTTTGAGAATTTCAGCCGGGAGCTGGTCCTTCCCCGCAGCCTTATTGTTTTTCAGCTCTTTGACAGCTTTTTTAACCTCATCTAGTGTAGGTGACTCCACAGCTTGTCCATCGTCGCTAATATTTATTCTGTTCACCGATGCGCCGTCACTTCCTCCATTCAACAAAGTCTCGAAGTGTTGCTTCCACCTGGCAGCCACTTCAGTTTTATCTGTCAGCAAATTCCCTTGTAGGTCGTTGCACATGACGGGAGATGGCGCTATCTTTCTCCGCACGCCATTGACAGACTCATAAAACCTCCGCATATCGTTCTGCTCCATTTTTTCCTGCGCCTCACTAATAACTTGTTCTTCGTACTCTTTTTTCTTCCTGCGGTGGGTTCGTTTTTCGGCTGCTCTTGCTTCCTTGTACCGTTCTCTATTCGATCGGGTACCTGATACCAACATCCGGCTTCTGGCAACGTTCTTTTCGTCTGTCACTCTCTGACACTCCACATCGAACCAACCCGTCCTGGGTCGCCTCTGTGCAGTGCCTACCACTTCTCGTGCTGTTGTGCTCACCGCTCCATGGATCGAATCCCATAGATCGTTGATGTTGTCGCTAACGTTGATTGCACTTATCCGTTCGTCGAGCTTCTGGCGGTACTCAGCCGATAATCCTTCCGCCGACAATCGCTGGATATTGTAACGCATCGTTAGCTGTGATCTTTCGTTCGATACAGTTGACAACCGTGATCGAATTTTACTGACAACGAGATAGTGATCAGAGTCAATATTCGGACCTCTGAATGTCCGCACATCGATAACATCCGAGAAATGGCGCCCATCCACCAGAACATGGTCTATCTGGTTGCAAGTTTCACCATTTGGGTGTCTCCAGGTGTGCTTTCGGATGTTCTTTCGTGCAAAGTAGGTGCTACTGATGGCCATCCCTCTGGCAGCAGCAAAATTTACTAACCGTAGGCCGTTGTCATTGGTAGCGGAGTGAAGGCTCTCCCTACCGATTATGGGACGGAAAAAGTCCTCTCTACCGACCTGAGCGTTAGCGTCTCCGATAACAATTTTCACGTCATGCTTTGGGCACTCTCCATAGGCTTTATCAAGACATTCATAAAACGTGTCCTTCACGTCGTCGGATTTATCGTTTGTCGGTGCGTAAACGTTGATTAGGCTGTAATTGAAAAATTTGCCCCGTATCCTCAACACACAGATTCGTTCGCTAATGGGTTTCCACCGCATCACTCGCTTCATCTGCTTGCCCATCACTACGAAACCAACTCCATGCTCTGCTTTTTCACTGCCGCTGTGATAGATGTTATACTTGAATGCAGTATTGGTCGTGGGGTCCACGGCTCGGAATTCACGTTCTCCGGATCTAGGCCATCGGACTTCTTGAATAGCAGCCACGTTCACTCCAACCTTCTGCAGTTCACGAGCCAGAAGGCTCACTCGTCCAGGTTCATTTAGGGTCCTGACATTCCAGGTACCGAGTTTCCAATCATAGTCCTTATTTCGTTGCCGGGTCGGTTGCCAAAAATAACGTTCTCTTTTTCTTCTATCTCCATTTTTCGTGGTATTTGAGAGGCTTCAGTAAGCTACCTTACCGGGGTCGCGTTACCTACATCGCGATGATGGGGCTGCCACCTTAGGTATAGCTGACGCGATACAGCATTTCGTTAGTCAGCCGCTGAGTACCAGTCAGACGCTGTTTGAGCCGCACCTCCTGGTGAACAGACGCTCGAGGCGTACCTTCTCACTCTAGCTGATGTCAGAAGGACAACAGTGCCCAGGCTGCACTACCAGCTAAGTACACAACCCTCAGCTGGCGGTCTTTTGTCATCGGACGACCCGCGGAAGCGTGAGATAGGGACTTGTGGGGACCAGAGCTCTGTTGGGCGCTCCTTCCTTGATGTCAACCCACCATTTTGCAGCCCACCATTTTGCAATAAAACCTTAAATCTTTCGGATTTCGTTCAGTTTCGGTTCAGGTAACGCATTATTTAGAATATCTGCTGCTTGTAGATTGGTAGCCACGTTTTATCGCCTTAATTTCAATTTGTTTACGAACGAAATGGTGTCTGACATTGATGTGCTTTGTTCTGGCCGAATAACCCATCTCTTTCTCAGCCAAACAGATCGAGCTTTTGTTATCACACTTTATGACCAAGGCATCGTCGATGTTGTACAGCTCACGAAGAAAGCCTCTCCACTTCTAGAGTAATTGTTGAAAGAGCCATGTACTCTGCTTCAGTGGTTGATAGAGCCACCGTGGCTTGTCTCTTGGAACTCCATGAAACAGCTCCGCCACTCTGGAGAAACACATATCCACTTACCAACCGTCTCGTTTCTCGATCGTTTGCCCAATCAGAATCGCTGTGTTCGGAAAACGTCGAATCTGCCTCACGTCTGTACGTTAGCTTGCACTGTTTGGTACCTCGGAGATATCGTAAAATTCTTTTGGATCACTGCAAAACGAACTGACCATCCAGCGGAGTCGATACCGGGCTGCAATCACTCATATTATAGTTCTCGAGTAGCTCATCAATGTGCCGTTTATGATCGATCAAAATTGTGCCATTTGCCCTGATGACTCGCAATACCAGAATCTCCTTTGCCTTCATCTGGAATTCGGCACACAACTGACGCTTCACATTGCCGACCAACCCTTGGTCATTGGAGAACAAAAGAAAGTCGTCGCTTCAATCTCATTTGCTTCAGTTTCTTGTCCAGTTTAATATTCCAAATTCTGCTTGCCTGCTTAGGCCCGTACAAAGCTTTCTTCAATCGGCAAACTTTCTTTGACGCTGTCTTGCACTGGAGTCCTTCAGGTTGTCCCATGAATATCTCCTCGTAGTCCAGATCGCCTTGCAGAAATGCTGTCATAGCGTCCATCTGGTAAACGATGAAGTGCAACTGCGCGGGCAGCGCAAGCAGATGACGAATCGTTGCGAAGCGAACAACAGGCCAGTAAGTTTCGCTGTAGTCCACATTTTTCACCTAGTGTGTAAACCTTTATCACCAGTCTTGCCTTGTACCGGAACCCGGACGGCACGTTGGTTTTGATCTTTAATACCAATTTATTTTTCAACGCCTTCCGTCCCTTTGGAAGAACCACAAGACACCATGTCTCGTTAGCACACAATGCGTGGTATTTGAATATTGCTTCAATCCATCGATCGCAATCCCCTCGTTCTAACGCTTCTTGCACTGTTTCAGGGTCCTTGGTCATCTGTGGAATAAATTCCGGCGAGAGATAGTTTTCGATATCGATGGAACGATTCTACTTGAACTGGATTGGGCGCTCCCAATCACTGTGCACAATATAATGTTGCATCTCATCAGCTAGGTCTGGAACACATAAAACGTTAGTGATATTTAGGCTACAGCACTCATCATCCACTTCAGTGTCTAGTTCGACATTGCCTACGGCCACAACCGATATCTTGGATGCGTCTGCCACGTAGATAGACTGCGACACATGCCTACAAGAGCAGCCTCGTTCCTACACATATGGTTTACAGCTCCTGAATCTAGTATCCATTCTCCTACTGGTCCATTATGCTTCTTACATGCTTGCCGTGCCTTCTTCTTAAAGCCTCGGAAATTCTTTTCGTTCTTGAAACTTGGTTTCTGTGGGCATTCCGACACGTAGTGCCCAAGCTTTTCGCACATGAAACATTTCATGTTTGATTTGTCCTTTTTCTTGACTGCTTGTGACGGATACGACGTTGTCACTGCTCCACCAGCCCTCGAACGTCACGTCCTGGAGAATATTCGATTTTACCCAATCTGCCGTCACTTGACTCCTGATACGTCCATGCTTATGGCTCATATCTTTTCGGCAGTCCCATCATGAGAATCAACGACATCGACGACGAGAGCGGGAAACCAATTTCTTGAAGTTTCTTTAAATTTCGTCCACATACTCTTCAAGTCTTCAATTTGCAATCTCATCAGTTTCCGCAGCAGGCTAATCTTCCTATACTTCCCGCTGTCCTGGAGCGCCGTTCGGAGACTTGTCCAAGCTTGTTTGGCTGTTTGAGCGTTCTGGACCAGATTGTTATTATACCTTTCGATACCTTCCGAGAGGTCGTCACTGATCTGAACGTTGTCCGGAGAATTAATGGCACGCCAGGTTCCTTCCTTTATCATTACCATCCGCATTCTGAACGCCCACGCCGCATAATCGTCACGGCCTTTTAGCTTCTCCAGAGATTGATGGGACACGCTGTTGAACGGAATTCTCTGCTCGCACACTCTTGCTTGCTGATTTCCTCCACCGTCCACATTCCTCTGGCTGCCAGAACCGTTGACTTGAGCAGAATCACGAACATTTTCAATTGCAACGCCGTCTTGTGGTGGTAATACTCTATCTTCCGATCTTACGTTGTTACGGACAAGTCTAGACCAACATTTGCAAAGGGCGTAACAGCCAAAATTTATTCGTTCTGATTCTTCGTCTACATATAAAGCTAAGGACTGTTCATTAAAGAAAGTGGACACCGGTTTTTCAAAGGAACATGTTTATTTTGCAACAAATTCATAAGGTTGCTTTATAAAAATGACAATCAACAAGCATATGAACGAATTCACATGATTTTGAATATATACTTCTCTTTTCTAAAGAATGCTCGAACTTTTCTCTTGACAGCTCCCATTAGATTCTGCACAACTTCTTCCGTAACTTTTCATTGAGCGGCAGACCAATTTTTCTTGAAGCAGTCAACAGAGCTTGCTTCTCTCCCATCTACCTTAAGATGCTGCGTAATTATTGCCCTGTATTTTTCGATAGGACGCAGTTCAGGGCAGTTTGGTGGATTCAGGCATTTTTCGTCAAGATCGACTTTTTCCTTCTTCAGCATCTCCAACGTAGCAGAAACGTAGTGAGCCGATGCCAGATCCGGCGAAAACAATAGAGGATCCGTATGCTTTCGGCAGATGGTTAGAAGTCGTTTTTTGATACATTATTTTCTTTAATTTTCACCGTTGTTTTTGAAATTCGGAGTCACATTAGCAAATTGCTTGCCATACCAAAACATTTCCCCAATTTTTTTCGGTTCGGATATGTCATACGTCATCAGGCACATCTGTCCTCTGTTCAGCGTTGAACGTTGAAAAAATGTGGCCCTGGATGTGTACTGGTGTTCAATTTGACGTATATCTCGTCGTCCATCAAAATGCACTGTACCAATTTGGCAGAATTAATCTGCGAGTTGATAAACTGATCCGACCTATCGTTCGGAATTTCTAAGGTTTTTCTAAATTGTTCAGGTGTGCTGCAAAAGTAAGCAATTTCTTTACACACAGAGCGAAAATTACCAATTTTTCGTTAAGTTTTAACCTTAAACCATTCATAAAAAGGTGTCCACTTACTTTAATGAACAGTCCTTATATATGTGGACAAAAAATCAGAAGGAATAAATTTTGGCTGTTACCCCCTTTTCAAATGTTAGTCTAGAAGTTTCAGAAAAAAAACTCCAAGTAAAAATAAGAAGAAGACACACGACGGTGTTAACTTTGATAGATCCTACAGCAACAACACAGCATTGGAGGATCATTTTAAAATGCTTGTAATGAATTCTAGACAAAATGTAATTAAAATTGGATTGATGTGTGATACGGAAAATGTTCCAAACTGTATGATAAATACATTTTTGCAAAATATACAAAAAAAAAATAAATAAAAAGCTTTCAATATGTACTTCAGGACGTTTTCCGTGTCATACATCAATCAGATTTTAAGCATTTTAAAGTTATCTTCCAATGCTGTGCTGTTAGGATCTGTCAAAGTTAACACCGTCGTGTGTCTTCTCGTTATTTTTACATGGATTCGTCCTGATAAATTTTTTTCATGGCTTGTTATGATTCGGAACAGTTTTCGCCTTTCTTTTATCTTTGTTCTTTCTCTATTGAGCGCGACTTCTGGAAACGCTCAACAACAACCTTTGCTCTACACAACACGTGCATCATCCACGTTAAGGGTGTTCGAAGGAAGGTGGGTAGATGATCTTCAAATGGCCTTGTGGATATTCATGCAGGGGGATGAAAGTGCTCCGTACTACCGGACATTCCACGGGAGGCTGCGAAGCATACGATAATAGTTGAAGAAACGGCCTCTGATCCTCACCTTACACTTTCTTGTGTTAATGGGCAGTCGCCCAATCAAGCGTTGGCGCTTCTTGTCCAGTATTATGAAATCGGTTTTCAACGCGTTGGTGTTGTCACAGCTCTAGTAGAAGGTAGCCGCTCAATGTCTGCTTTTCCACACTTTGATGTAAGGCATCGTAGATTATCCAATCGCAACCAGCGAAGCCGTGCGACTTACTGTCACTTACAATGTTCCAAGCTTCCAATTGTGATATTCTCTTCCTTGTTTTTGGACCTCCTTATTGAAACCAGTCAGGGTGTAAGAACGAATCGGCGTTCTGTATATGACTTTTTGTTTCGGTTCGACATTTTAGAAATTATAATTCTAGCATCTTCATTGAAACTTGTACGTGCGAGATGCGACAATGTTGGGGTTGGCCTTTTCAAGCATCATGCTGTGGTCCTAAATTAGTGAGCGGTTGCCACGGCAAATAATAAGCAGCTTTCTTTACAGTGATCAACTTATCAGCCTATAGCGCTCTTTCATAGCACGGAGGTTCCGAGAACAGTCATAATAGGTACTCCATCCACCGAGTTTTGTTTCAAGAGGTAAACTCTGGATTATCTCGTCGATTAAAGTACTGTAGTAGTTGTCGGGTACTTCCAAGAAAGGTTCACAAAACTGTTAAACAGTAACACACACAAGGTGGGGTCAGTTCTGCCAACTATATTGATTTAAACGACTATCACACATTTAACTATGAATGTTTGTCATCTTATCGACGACCTGTAACATCACATCAGATCTTCTCCACATTTATGCAAAATTACTTAATGATTTGAATGATCATCCGAATTGTAACAATTACCCATATTTTTGATTATGTTCAAATGCTTTTTCGAACGAAAGTTGAAGCGCACCCTCGCGAGCAAAATCACCATCCGTTCGAACTATGAACAAGAATACGGATGAATGTTCAACCGGAAATCAGACTCTGGCATGTCCAAGTAGATCTTTAAAAAAGTAAATGTCATACCTTGTTATTTTAATGAAGTCCACCGCATTGCAAGCAGCTAAGTAAGTAGATTAAAATTTGCAATCCATCGAATCGGCACCGTACGTTTGTCACGTGCATCCTTCTCAAGAATGGCCTTACGAGTTGTAAGACGTTCTTCAACACTGGTAAGTCAACTATTTTTTCCTATTTCGATTGATTGAACTGCAGATGGAATGAAGCACACGCAAACATGATTCGTATACATCACACGTATCTGAGGATCAAAACTGCTCGCTCTCTCGCTCGAACAAACACGTTGCAAGCTCTCGTCTCTCGTTAAAGAACAAAAATAGTAATCCTACTCTTTTCATATCAAATTACCAAATAACCACTTTTAAATATATTCTTTTTCAATGGTTTCCGAAACCATCGGAAATCGTGTTTCTCTTATTTTCTCATCCGTACTTTCCTCAGGTCATCAGCGACACACACAGTTCGTCCCCACGAAGCACGGCAGCGGACCAATACAACAAGTCTTCGTCGTCTTCCCGCCGCCGGAAGAGCCGTTCCCGTTCCCGAGATCGGCGTGACAGAGACCGTAACCGTAGGCGTTCCCGTTCGAGGTCGCGCAGCCGATCGCATTCGCGAGGACGTGGCCGCGGAGGACGTGAATCAACTCGAGACCGCGAACGGGATCGCGCCAGTCAGAAGGATAAGGAACGTGACAAGGAGCGCGAGAGGGAGCGCAAGAAGCGAGGACTGCCGGAGATCAAAAAGGAACAGCTCAGTGGTAAGATTTGGAGTGAAGGGTGGATTTGATGGCCCAACTCTAGTGCGAAAGTGCCAGCGCTGGGTTATCAAATTCCGTCCGACCGAAGCGATCGTTCCAATTTGAAAGAAAAGAGTAGTGAATGCAACAAAAGTGTTTGCAACGTGTTTTGCACGAGACGAGACGAGAGAAGATGACATACTAACGAGAGATTTTCGTGTTCTTTCACCCCTTTGATGCACCCAACTTGCAGTTTGTAGTACGACTCTCTGGGTTGGCCACCTGTCGAAGCTGGTCCAACAGGAGGAACTGTCCGACACGTTCGGCAAGTATGGTGACATTGTTAGCATCGACTTGATTCCACCACGTGGGTGTGCATTTATCGTGATGAACCGTCGCCAGGATGCGTACAAGAGTATGCAGAGCCTTAAAAATCACAAGATGCATGGCCGGACCATTACCATTTCTTGGGCCACAGGGAAAGGTGTCAAAGGCAAGGAATGGAAAGATTACTGGGACATTGATTTAGGTATGCAAGAGGATTATGCATGTTTTATTGTGGGGTAATCCAACATCACTTTGTTATTCAGGTTGCAGCTACATTCCGTGGAACAAATTGGATCAAAATACCGACTTGGAGAGCTTGGAGGAGGGAGGCATGTTGGATGATGAAACGATGCCACAATGGATGAAGGACAAGATTGCGAATGCTTCCAAAAAGAAGGAAGGAGATCAAACCAGTTTAAGCGGCAATCCATTGTACGCAGTAGACACTAGCCAACCACCACCTACAGCCGCCATTATGGCCGGGATGACGAGCATGCCGGCGTTTACGATGGGCGCAGTTAGTGCCGTTCCACGGTAAGCTCGTTAATGATTAGTTTATGATACCATAACTTTAAAAAAACAAATCTAACCTCAAACACAACGAACGACTAAAATAACCATTCTTTTCGCTTTGTAGACTGCCCATTATGGGACTTCCGATTGTCCCTGGCATCGGAATTAACGTCCCTCCTCCGAACCTGATGATGGCATCAGGTATGAGCAACCCACCGCCGCTTCCGATGGGCGCTGGTTTCGGTGTATTGCCGCCGCCTCCGCCGTCCCAAGTGGCACCTCCGCATATGCAGAGTGGCGGAGATGAAATGGATATTGAAATGGAAGACGAGGGCTCCAACCAAAGTCACGGTCATCAACCTGTCGGAATGCCGCCCGTCGGGCCACCCCCAGGAAATGCGGCTTTCTTTAATCAACCGCCGCCCCCGCTAATGCCGCCAAATGCAATGCCGTTCAATAGAAACCAGCCGGATAATAATGGCGGTGATCGCGCCGGATTTAATCGGAATGACAATCCACACGATCAGGATCGCAGGAACCGAGGAGATTTTGATCGACGGGGAGGAGGAAGAGATCGGGACCGTGCAGGTCGTGATGATCGCAGTGATCGTGGAGGAGATCGTGGTCGCGAAGATCGTGGCCGTGATGATCGTGGTAGAAGGAACTTCAGGGATAATGAAGGCGGTGAAAGGAATGAACGGCCAAGCCGTTGGGGAAGCAATGACCGGAACAACTTTGGAAATCGTGGAGGCAATGATGGCGGCCGCGACGATAGACCCTTGTCCGAGAGACTGCGCGAGTTGGCCGGAGCGGACTTTAGCCAGCAGCAGCAGCAGCGTGGTGGAGAAGGCAACGATGGGCAACAGCAATTTGGTGGTGGAAGGAACTTTAGGGGCGGTCGTAATAACATGAATGATGGTCGTAATAATATGAACGACGGTCGTAATAACATGAACGACGGTGAAGGTGAGTTTCAATGGAAGGATAAAAAGGAATCAACAGTTTTCATTGAAATATGGAATGATTTTCGTTACAGACTTTAACAATCGCGGAGGTAACGATTTCGGCGGTCGTGGCAATTTCCAGCAAGGAGGTCGTTTCAATAATAATAATAATCAACGAGGTGGTGGACGATTCAATAATCGTGGAGGTGGATTCATGCAAAATCGAGGCGGCCCTGGTAAGTGATTCAATTGTCAATAACACAAATCAAACCCTAACAACTTTACCAGAAAATTTGTATTTATCAAAGGGATATCCTTAAAAATGAGAAAGCATGGGGAATATCAACGTGAACATCACGGAAAATGTGACCTTCGATGAAACAAAGCAATCTTGAGTTAATTTGTCCATATGAAAAAAGGAAGTTGTCGTTCATGAACAATGGATGCTGAAAAGCGGAACTTAGTAAAACACAAGTCTTCTTCCTGGAGCCCTATGCAATGACACCGCCTTCAAATAGCAGTAGGTAGCCAGAGTTTGATTCGACCTTGTTAATTTCCGGCCCAGTTGACATTGTTGAATATTTGTAACCTGCCATCAGATGAACCTAGGTGCAGCTTGTGGTCACCTTGTTGTTGATGGGTAGCGTTTCGCCTCGTTCCAATCTTGCTGATTTGGACAGCTCGAATTTTGTGCCAAAAAGGCGATATCCGCCTAGTCTGGACCGATAGATTTAGATAGTTCTTGTTGTCTGGCAACTGATCCACCTCCTCCTGATGCCGGGGGTCTGATGTTTTGGTTGTGTTTTCGTAGTATGGATGCAGTCTCTTTTCATCTGCTTTTCGTTTATGGAACTGTCAGTGTGGATCGCACCTATCTCTTTTCTTCCCGTGATTACGCTTATGGCTGTCAGTGCGGAATTTTCAATGTTGGCTACGAAACAAACTGTGGTGGAGGTATACAAGTGTCACTCCCGTGCCTGATGCTGTAAGTCAGTGGTCCCCAGCATGCTTACTATAAATGCTTACTATTTTGAGCTGTTGAAGCGGGCCGCAGTATATTTGCAACATTTATTTTGCAGTTCAAATTGCATATTACAAAATATTGTATATTTGTAATAAATATTTTATTCCTGTGAATCTTTTTCAAATAAAATATGTACTTGTAAAGACATTTCATTCTACAGGTTTCATCGCCGTAGCAGACTTTTAGTTTTCAGTACCCTTTGCAGCAGCGCACTTGACACGAAATTTCACCAAAGCTCAGTTGGCATAACAAATTTAAGCGGTTTTCCTATATGACCATTTGTCGATCGATTCTGAATTTTCGATCTTATGTTTTCTATGGTTGGCGTTTATTGTGCACTATAACTTGTAACAAATAACGGAGGGTTCTTGAAAAAAATACCATATTTGATTTTTGGTAGCATCCTCTCGAGATTCTAAGAAGCATTCACTCGAAATTTTGATCAAAATTCGTTCGAGATTCTGAACAGAATTCGTTCTCAATTCTAAACAGAATCCACTCGGGACTCTGTACAGACTCCGATCAGATTTTTTTCAACAAAATTCGTTTGGAATTCTAAAGAGTATCCGTTCGTGATTCTGAACAGAATTCCGATCGATATTCGAAGCAGTATCCTTTCGGAATTCGTTTGAAACTTTGAATAGAGTCCGATTAGGATTCTGTTTGAGATTCTGAACATAATCCGTTTGGGATTCTGAACAGAATCCGTTTGAAGGTTCTGAACAGAATTCCGCTTCTGAAAAGATTTCGAATGGTATTTTGAACAGAATCCATAGTTGATATTCGACGTATTTGCATTTGCAACGGAGCAGTGTGTATGTCGTTATTTTTACCTGTAGCTCAACCTTTAGTTCCTTTAAATTTGCGATTAAATACCAATTTGCTACTAGAGGCCTGAATAAGAGAAACGCGGATAGGTATGTGCCGCCAATCGAACCGTCAAAAAACAGCAGCCAATCGAGCAGGAGACCTGTCAAGCAGCCAAAATGTTGGCTCAAATACTGAAAACGGCCAAATTCGATTTTATGCAATTTTCCAAATAAACAAAATTGAATGTATTTTACATTTGTTTGCAATAATATATGCACGTCATTTATAGATTATGAAATTAATTTAATTCCATTGTTTATTGGATTCTATTGTTATGTGATGTGGACACATAAAATAGCGGATTGTGAGATTTTATCTACATAAAGCATTTCTTCCTTTTCATGTGTTGTTCTTTGATGAAGAAGATTGAATTCAGTGTTGGCAGAGTAATATTTTCTATCCGCGTTTCTCTTATTCAGGCCTCTATTTGCTACTATCATAACCCGGGTTGATAACATCAAACATATTTGCTGTCGATCTACATACCCTAAATCAAGCTTCAAAATCATAATGATGAGAACTTGACAGGCTCTTGTGTACAGCGAAATATTTTGGGAATGATAATTGGGATTTTCCTGTCGTATAATTATCAATGGGCCACATGTAGTGTATTCTGAGAAATCCTTCGCGGGCCGCAGGAAAAGGCTTTAAGGGCCGCATGCGGCCTGCGGGCCGCACTTTGGAGATCACTGCTGTAAGTAATCCGAGCCAAGAAGTATCTTCGATCTCTTGGCACTCTCCATGTTGAACCTTCTAATGGTTTTCCGGATGTAATCGGCTTCGCATTTTTCTACTTCAATTCCCAGGAAGTGGCTGATGTTACTAAGGTTTGAAACTTGATTGTGGACTTAGCACTGCCCCGAATGGCACTACCCCGAGTGTTACTCGATCATTATCCCGAGTATATAGGGTAAATCACTACTTGGGCCTATGGACCCGATTCCCGGCTCACTGCACAGAAAACTAAGGATTTACACTTTTTGGAAGCCGTAGGCTTATGGTTGATAATTTTAAAAAAGTCTCCCATTGATTTCGCACAATACTCAATATTTTTCAACCATTTATTTCACTCCTAATTGGTCCAATTATAGAAAATAAAAATGTGCATTCCGAACAATCACTCTCCGTTGCTACACCACTGAGCCGGAGTGAATCTTCCCACTTTTACAAAACGGTATTTTCATATAAACACCTACCTGAAAATCGTCACAGTTCTCGATACAAATATTGCTTGAAGCTGTTAATCACCACACAATAATTCCAAACTCACGCACTTTAATCTTTTCTATTTGTTTGTTTCACTAGAACTAATATAACAAATTAGAATACATTTAAAAATGTATCCGCAAACCGAACAAAAATTCACCTCGGCCTAAGAACTTCTAGCCGCACCGTGCTGCCAGAAGGCCAGGAGTCTTTTTTAATATGAACAAAATCCTTCAACGTTCATAGGTAAACTATCTAATTAGTTGACCGTATCATGTTATTTGTAATTCTCTCGATTTCAAAAAGTGACAAAAATATAGTTTTTAAGCGTTTGGAAGTAATTTGGATGAGTGAATATATCTTTTCAACCAAATAAAAATTATTATAAATAGTACCATCTGGCATCATGTCGGCGTTGAACGTGCTTATTTTTGTTTACGTCGCATTTTCTACCGTCCCGAGAGAAAATGAGAGTAAGATGTTGAGAGATTGAGCGAAATTTTGCTTAGGCCGGGAACCGGTTTGTAAGTGGGCCGGAAATGAAATCGCTATGACTGAAATTAGTGCTGGACCTCGTTAATTTAAATCAAATAAAAGCTCTTTCAAACGATGTTTACCAAGAAAAGCTATTTTTAAGCAGAAGTGAACCCCATTGCAGTATTGCACGGAACACGAAATTTAGGAAAAGTTGCTTCCTGTCATAAATATCAATTAAATAATGCAGTCGCATGCATGTTAGGCCGGGAATGGGGTAAGAAACCCTATCAAAAATAAAAATATTCTCTATATTAGGTTGCTTTCCAACATTGACTACACTCTAAAAAATCATCACGTCATATTCACGTGAAAAATCACGTAACTCGTCTGTCTTGAACAAACGACGATTGTTACGTGATGTTAGTAATGCTCACCGGAAGGAAATTCACGTAACTTTCACTAAAAATCTTGGTGAATATGACTGTATACCCACGTAAACAATTTAAGTGAGATTGTGTTAGTGTGATTGCAGCTTCGGCATTTGCGGAAGACCTGCATTGTAAACAAGAATGAATGATACATAACCTAAACATAATGAGGCTTCGCGGAGGTAAGTGATATTTCCGTACCGGTATTTTTCCTCATTGGAAAAAAAATCAAAGGAGTTTGGATAAAATTTATTAGATTCGTTGTAAAATGATGTGAAAGAAAAGGAAACTGCATGGATGTCAAGAGCTACAGTTTTCCGGTCGCGTTAGTATAACATTTGTAGTATAGTTTCCACTACTTTTTGGTTAATTACGAGCGGCAATATTAGCAATTTTCGAGCAAAAAACTGGTTTTAAAATCCTCAGCGATTCTCATTGACATCATTTCTCAATAAATCTGATAAATTCCATTCAACATCCGCCGATAACTTTGTTTTTTCTTCAACAGTGTTTCTGCAATAACTCCAAAGCGCAATGACCAAATGACGGCATTTCAATGTATCAATGCATCAACAACGTGAAAAAGATTCCCTTTTATAGGAAGTCCCTGTTCATGTTTGCGTTCATTCCAAAATCACTATATTTCAATACATTTCAAAACATGTAGTGGTTACCTGCTGTCTTGTAGCTTTCACTAAAATTTCACGTAACCAGTACGACCAAATCACGTCAGGTTCACCTGATCAAACACGTAACTACCTTCAAGCTTCACGTCATTAGTACTGGAAGATCCAGTCAGAGTCACCGGATAAATCACGTAACTCAAGGGAACTAAAATTTGTTCAGGTTACTTGTCATTCAGGTCACTCTTACGTGAAAAGTATGGTGGATGAGAACCACATTTATTTTCAGGTAAATATGGCGTGAAGATTTTTCAGAGTGTAGTTTTATACGTGAACGAAACCCGTAATTTCTTGTCGAACAGGAACTTAGAAATGATTCATAATAAACCACAGTTGGTGAAAGTTATTTTTATTATTGTTGAGTTATTAAAATTATTGTTGATGCGGCATTATTTACAGAAATAAAAACGACTAGGATTTTCAAAATTTTCTTGTTTTAAAATCGGGTTGAAAACGTGATAAATCGGGTCAATACTGTATTGTGCATGTGAAATGATTCTGGCAACATCGAGTTAGCGAGGTGAAAATGCATTGGGAAATTAATTGGGTAATTAGAGAATATCGAAGGGCATTTCATAGAGCGAGGGAAAATTTCGAGTTACAGAACATAGAGTTAGGGAGAGTTCACTGTATTTTGCTTTCCAAAATCGATCTGAACACGTTTTGGCAGAGGCGTCGCGTGGTCAATTCTTCAACCTGTCCACCGAGCGGTGTATTTCGGTGTTCAGTTGTTTGATGTAGCTGTCAATGTATCAGCATTAAAATTACGAGTAAGCACGCGCCGGTGATACTTTTTTTTAAATTATATTTGTTGTAGAAAAAAAGTTAAGCATTCAATAATGTAAATTATGACGAGTTGATAATTGTTCGTGCTTCCCTAATCAAAGTTAAATATTTTGAGAAAAAACCTGACCTGAAATGACACATCCAATATGAACGATCTATTTTCAACCGTGTTTCCCATATGTTTCGTCTATCTGCTTCTAAGATACATCTAATTTATCGAATTAAGCTCAAACTAAACTTAAAGTGAAAGTGGGTTTAATTGATAAACAAACTAATCTGGGGAACCGCAAAAAAAGTGTTCATGAATTCGTGAACTAACGAGTCAAAAAAAAATCATCCAAAACTTTTAAAAATCTGAAAATTTGAAAATTACAAAAAGCAATTAAACCATCCCTTCAAAAGGCGATCTTTGACATTTTAGGGGACCATAACAAAGTAATTTTTGTTAAAAAAATCTAACGGGTGGCAACTAAAAAATTGGAATGACTATAATACTTTCTCATCAGAATAATAAAGCTTTCACAGAAATATGACTTTATGTGAATAAATCCTTATAATGAATCCTTAGAATTGTCGCACACACACTTTCACTCCAACATTGCTTACAACATGCCGTCGAAACAGGAAGTACTGCGGCGCGCATTGTATTTTTTTTCAAGCGAACAAAGATCATGGAAAAAGTACACAATCCAACATTTTAAGCGTGAAATTGAAATAACGGACATTTGGCATAATTGTGAACAGGGTTTCAAAAGTGAGGATCATTTGGGATAACGGACACATGGCATAATTCTTTTTGTGCCCACTAAATTAGTTGCTTGACTAAGTGGTGCGGAAAAATAATTGGCAAAACACTTGGCATAATTGTGAACAGCGTCAAAAGTAAGGATCGTTTGGCATAACAGACATACGGCATAATTTTATTTTGTGTCCACTAAATCAATTGCTTGACTAAGTGGTGCGGAAAAAAACCGGAATAACACCGGTCGATAATAATATTAAAAAGATATAATCATTTCGTAGAAAGCATTAATTTGCCGTATTTTTTCTTTAATTTGCCGAATATTAATTAGCTTAGCTTAGCTTGATTGACTGTTCCCATCCTAGTTGCTAGTCGTGATTGTCCGAGAAACAACCAATTGAATAGTTTCCTCGGGACTAGAAAGCTATTCTCGCTGTACATGCTTCGGAGTTTCTTTAATTCAAGACCAATAACGATGCCGGCCACGTCCTCACAGTCAAGTAGGCAATCGTGAATGTGTTCCCTTCTTTAAAAGTAGGACCTTGCCCAAGTTAAGGTAATTGTGGATGTGATCCCTTCTTTAAAAGTATGCGCTTTCCCGGATTAAGGCAATGGTTGAGTGATCCATTCTTATAGAATAGGCGTTTGGCCGTATTATAACAAAGGCGGATGCGATTTCTTTTTAAAATATAAGCCTTTCCCCACATTATGGCAATAATTGGTGGATGTATTTCCTTCTTTAAACGTGGACGCTTTCTCGGTATAAGGCAATGCTGGATGTGGTATCTTCTTTAAAAGTAGGAGTTTGCTCAGAATAAGGGAATGGTGGATGTGATTGCTTCTTAGTAGGCGTTTGACTGGATTGAGGCAATGCAATGTTGGTTTTAAATACCTTCTTCAAAAGCTAGGATAGGATGTGCCAATTAGTCATTAAAAATCGTACCGATTTTCTGTCAAAATCGTACCGGTTGCTGATTGGGTGAAAATGACAATCGATTACTTCGATCGGCGATATCACATTTTCAAAAGGGCAGTTTGTTGTTACCTTGGCCGTGTTGCTGGGTAATTAAATTGAAATTTTTGACAAAATTGAAAAGTTTGTTTTCTTATATTTTGGGTAAAATTAATTTATGCTAGGCTGCAAATGATGTATGCATGATTATTAAGAGTTATGCTAATTTAAAACACTCGATGAGACGCATTATTGACCAACTTTTTACCCATTCCACTGTAAAACTCTTTCATCTCCATGTAAAAACTTTTTTCTGATAGTACGTAGCATCCTTTATAACGAATTATGGAAGAAGATAACGAGAAAACATGTTTTTTTCACATGTACTATTAGGCGGATTTTGCATAAAAAATATTCGGAAGCACTGGCCACCACCTCGTCAAAGCAATCGACTGAGGAAACAACAAGGCAGTTGCAATTCTATTGTCACATCCTATCCTAGTTCAAAAGTAGGTCCGACATCAAACAAAGAGATATTAAATTTATATTTTTGAAGTAGCCGTTTGCCTGGATTGATGGATGTGATCTTTTCCTCGGAAGTAATTCTGCTGTTTCATTTGTCC
The DNA here is from genome assembly GCF_024139115.2 of Armigeres subalbatus. Classification (NCBI taxonomy): domain Eukaryota; kingdom Metazoa; phylum Arthropoda; class Insecta; order Diptera; family Culicidae; genus Armigeres; species Armigeres subalbatus. The sequence goes on along the minus strand of NC_085141.1, from coordinate 51,413,569 downwards.
GTCCTTTCGTAAAATGTCTACCATCAGTCTAGTCGTACCATAACATATCCTCGTTCTACTTCATCTTTGAGAAAAAATATATCGAATAACCCTTTCTCCTACAAAGTTCCAAATTATGCCAAATGACCCACTCTTTATTGCAGTTTAAAATTATGCCAAATGTCCCCCAGACAACCAGAATGCATGCATAATAGAATTCTCGCTTAACTTTTCAAAAGGGCCTAAGTAACATTTTTTTCATGAATTAATTTGAGTAGCGCAATCAACATAACAACATGAAAGCTATTGATTGCAGTATTTAAATTAATAATTATTCATGAAAAAAATGTTACTTAGGTCCTTTTGAAAAGTTAAGCGAGAATTGTTTTTCTGTTAGGCGATGCCTATGCACACAAATTTTATCGCTTACCAGTCGCGAAAACGCTTTTTGCGTACACAAGTGGAGGCGATATATGTGTATTTCTTATCCGACGTTGCACGGCAGTGTATGCGATATGCACGATTTGTATGCGAGTTTGTTCGTTATACATTGCGATGTAGTTTGTGATAACAAACTCTGTTTGACAGATAATCCGATTTCATTTGAGTTTGTTTGCCGGAATATGCGATGTCAACATATGAAGCTGGAATAAACTCGCAAAATAGCCTACTGTGCGGGAAAGTTTATAAATAAACTGATGAGCTTTGCACCACAATGCGATTTTGATGAAATTTGGATCGGTAAACGATTTTAATCGTACATTCTTATGCGATGTGTGGTTGTCTGGGCCGTTATGCCAAATGACCTTTATGCCAAATGGCAGACCCGCCAGAGGTCATTTGGCATTACGACCGTTTGGCATAATAAAGAAAAATAGTCATAATGATTCTAGGGTCATTTGGCATAACGACCCACAGTGGCGGGCCCCATACAAATGCCGGACAAAACCTAATATGTTGCTCGAATCTTTCACCAAAGAGTAATTTTGGGACGCCAAATTCATTTTGAGGTTAGAATTGTTATCCAACATATACTATGCTACTCGAGTACTCCTGGAGGCGCAAGTCTTAAGGTCTAAAGCATTAACAGCGTCCTCATTCTAACATTGAAGCAGCCAATTTTCAGCTTTGGTTTAGGTTTATAGGTTTCAATACATGATACCAGTTCGTTCCGAATCTTTCCCGAAAAAATTTTAGTCAAATTTTCTTTTTCCATACACATTTTATTTCGGGAGATGCTTTACAGCATTAACTTCAACATGCCATTTTGATAAGAAAATTATTTTGAGCTTTTTAGTGGAATGTCTTCACTTGTCATAAGACGAGTTAATACCATCCCATTGAATTCCACCACTTAATTGTATCTTGACAGATACGTATTTCGACCTCAAAGGTAAGGCCGTCTTCAGTGTCTCGTACTTGACTCGACAAGTCGACAAGTCGAGTCAAGTACGAGACACTGAAGACGGCCTTACCTTTGAGGTCGAAATACGTATCTGTCAAGATACAATTAAGTGGTGGAATTCAATGGGATGGTATTAACTCGTCTTATGACAAGTGTTCAACATGCCACCAAAAAATTACAAGCTACAATCATCAAGTTTTGGAATCAGTTCATTTAATATATGTGTGAAATTAAAAAAATACGAGTTTCGCGTAACGAACGAAAAAAAAATTGAGGTTTTGTCCGGGTTCACGCCATTGTGCTACCATTTGGCATAATGACCATTTGGTAGACCACAAATTTATTATATAAAATAAAAGTCGGAATTTCCCTCCTGAAATATTAAAAAAAGGAGGATTTGAAGAAAATGAAGTATGTTCCGGCCTTGTTTAACTGTTTGAGCATGTATTTGACCTTGAATTTTTCTTCCATTTTTCTATTTCATGTGTCGTAGATGGCGATAATATGCAAGCCATGAACATCATGTCGCTACTCAACATCGATCCGTTCTTTGGCGGTAACAACAACAACAACAACAATGATCAAGGTGGTGGTGGGGATGACGATCAACAACAGCAGCAGCAGCGCTTTTTCGACCGTGGCAACGATGGTGGTAATTTCAATAATCGTCGTCAGAACAACTGGAACGAAGGTATGGATCGTGGCGGAAACCGTGGTAACCGCGGTGGTCGTGGCAATTGGAGGGATAATAATGAGGAGGGCGATGGAGGACGCTTCGGGAACAGACGCAATGATCAAAGAAATCCGAGAAACAATGATTTCGGAGGTAACCAGGATGATCATCATCAGCAACAGCAACAGCAGCAGCAGCAGCAGCAGCAACAACAACCACCGCAACAGAATCGCAATGAACAAGCACAAAATAAGCAAGGATTGCGGTGGGATGAAAATGATGAAAACTGGGATGACGAGGTTCCTGTGGTTCAGAAGCGTAATGTTGATCCACCAAAAGAAAACAGACAGGAGCCGCAGCATGAGCAACACCAGGACCAACACCAGGAGCAACACCAAGAGCAACAGCAGGTGCCCCAAAAGGAACATGGCAATGAATCACACGGGAATGATAATAGTGGTCAAAAGAGTAATCCGTCCGAATCACGTATTGATGAAGGTGGAGAATGGGATGAGCCACGAGAAGAACGGAACGAAGGTGGCAAAAAGCATGGCGGTGGTGGAACCCCACTGTTCGATGAAACGCATTCCGGTGAACAGCAAAATCCACCACCGCAGCATCACTCACCGGAACACCGACTGCAAGACCAGCAACTGGAAACTATGCGGAATCCAAGTCCTCCTCCAGTTGTTCGGGAACCAGAACCGGAACCAAGACAGCCCTCACCGGAACCACAAAGGCCACAATTGTATTCGCCGTCTCCACCACCGGCAGCGGTTAATGCCCCAGAGCCCGTCTATGAAGCCCCTGCTCCGAATCCTGAACCCGCACCAGAACCAGCAGCTCCAGTTTCGGAGCCTCCACCCCAAATGGAAGCCCCTTCGAATGCTGATCCTGTCGCTCCCGCAGTAGAAGATTCAGTCCCTCCTTCCGAGGATGCTTAAATACGTGCACTACAATTCAGTGCATCTAAAAAATATCAATTTTCAGTAGGTTTTACTAAAAAACCTATATTTTTTTTAGATAAAAATAAGTTATGAAATGCGATTAGGTTTAAATTACAAAAACGAAGAAGAGAATTTGTTTTCCAATTGGTTTGTCTTAGGTAGAAGGCATGTATCCGATCGCAGTTTTTAGGTTTTTCAAATCACAATTTTAATATATTCAAACTCGAATCTTAACACCATTTTGTTTATTATCATTTTTCGTTGATCGATAATGTTGTTTTACCCTTTCCAGTTTACGAACATTTGCGGCAGATTAGAAGCAATTGCTGATCTAGCATAACCTAATATTAAAATTTCTAAAAGAATAAACAAACATACAGTTATTTGATCAAACTTAGCATCAAATGGAAAAGACTGTGATATTTTTACACTATGTGTTGTCAATTAAGTAGATGCGTTTCATCATTTGATTTTGTTAAAACAGGAAGCATACGAATGTTAGAATAAATATTTATCAGCTAGTTTTCCTTAGGTCAGAGAAATTATTTTTGTGTAAGAAAATAAATCCAAAAGAGATTATATAAGGAAACCGTTGCTTGTTTACATAAGCCTAGTGAGAAAAGAACATTAGTTGCGGAAGCTAGAGGATAAAACGGATATTGGTTCGAGCGTCGTCATCAAACAAGGACAAATGCAGTTCCAGCAAAAGGTAGGTCAAACATCGTCGTGGGATCATCGTGGGAATTGTCCAGCGAGGGAATAGCGGCGCGCTTGCACTCGAGTTGAGTGACTTGTGCAAGGTACTGTGGATATAGCTTTCGTTTTCCTTAAAACATCTATATTTTATAACATAACTTAGTTTTAACGTATGAATATTTTTGTTTGATATAAACGTCATTCAAATATGGAAAATTGAAGAAAGCGCGTAGCAAAACGAGCAACGAGATTTATCCATCAATCAAGAAATTAAATCAAAGTAGATAATCGTACTATGAGAAGCAAATGATGAAATTGCTCTACCTAATTTGGAAGCGACACTCCAAGAGACAAGATATCACAGTTGCTTTTTCTTCGAGATGTAGCGTAGGACACATTCTCGATGTAATACACAAATACTTTCTATGCGTAACGTTGTTTATGAGCAACATTCAACCAACTTCACAGAACTACTGAATTACGGTGCAACAACAAGAACAGAATAATATATGGTATCATAGCATTAATTCAATATTCAATAAATAAACATCAACTATACCCTAGCTTGGTTGCTGAAAGACAATCAGAGTGTTTTATTGCGAGTAATGAAATCTCTAATGGGTGACTTGCGATTGGGTTTCTTCTTTTATCAACAGCTCATTCCCAGGTTTAGATTGTTTGTATTATTCATTAGGGCCATCTAGAAACCACGTGGTGATATATGCGGGAGGGGGTTTGGAAAATGGCCACAATAATATGTGGTCATGAGGAGAGGGGAGTGTGACGGCCGACATATATTTGTTGTTTTAATGTTCGTTTTCTGAATAGGGGGAAAGACGGCTTTGGCAGGTTTTGTTCTGTTATTGGCAGGGGTTTTTTGTCGACCAAATTTTATGAAATCTGGCCACAATATTCTTTGATAGGCAAAGAATATTTAGGCCAAATTTGAGCCTAGTCAATCATAAAAAACCCCCTGCCAATAATAGAACAAAACCTGCCAAAGCCGTCATTCCCCCTACTTTATTATGTTGATGTTTCAACAGACAAAGCGAGCTCACCACTTATTTAATGTTCGCTGACACGAAGAGTTCTTGAAGATTAAAAATGGAAAGAAGTGTAAATTATATACATTTTTTATACCGTCATCTGGAATAAGAATGGGTTATCGCTCTCACCGATAGTTTGGAGTTAGTTACGGAAGGCTGAAACATCCAAAGGTTAAACTCCAAAGTCTGAAATCTCGAAAGGCTGAAATTGTGGGATGAAATGAATCACCATCCGTACGTTGGAGTATAAGTTAAGTGTAGGCCTGTGCGACACCGCCGCCGGTAGTTTAATCACGCTGTTCATAGTTTTGCCACGCCGATGATTATTCGCAATAAAAAAAAAATAACAACTTGAGTCGAGTCGAGTGAAGTACGAGACATTGAAGATGGTCTTACAGTTGAGGACGAAATACGTATCTGTATGTATACAAAATTTTGTAGACAAACTTATGAAACTTAGCATAGGCCGAGCTACTCGCAACAAGATCCAATCGACGGGGAATCCTGTCCCACTGCTTACTATTGGATATTGGCCAGATCGGACTATGGAAGTTATGGACAAAATACTATTGCTTACGCGCAAAACATGCAAAAAACACCCACTCCTAATTTTTAATGCTTTTTGTTCGAAAAAGGCATCAATACCGCTAGGTGGATTAATCAGGGGTTTTTTTTATTAAAATCAACCCGGCCAGTTATTTAATTAGTCTTCTTTGTTTTTCTATTTGTTCTATTAGATTTGCTCATTTGGAAAACCAATTATGCAAATTAATTGAACCACTACTATGAATGCTTTTCCAGCTTTTGTCCAGTACAACTAATCTTATATTTTGAAATATTTTTTTGAATATGATTGACAAAACCACTTGGTATATTTCCTTGTAAATTCCTCCAGTAATTCTTCCGAAAAGTTTCCTTAAAAAAAACCTTTGAAAATTACTTTAGGAATTCTTCCGGAAATTTCATACGAAATTTCTCCGAAAATTTCTTCAGAATTTCCATTACGGATTTCTTCAGAAAATCCTTTACGCATTTCTTTCGGAAATTTCTTATGGAATGCATACGTAATTAGTAATTAGCATATTAGTAATTTTCAAACGATTTCTTAGAAGAAATTCCGAAATAATTTCTGAAGAAATCTATGAAGAAAACTGATTCCCGTTGGAACTGCTTCCCAAAATACTTCCTAGAGTAATTTCAAGAGGAATCCATAAAGGTATTTCTGAAGGAATTCTCAAAGGAGTTTATGAAGATCTTCCTAATAAAATTTCAAAGGTAATGTCTACTGGTGTTTCTGAAGTAATTCTTAGATTTTTCCACGAATTCCTTCGGAGTTTTTCCCAGTCATTGACTCACAATTTCCTTCAAAAATTCTTTTGGAGATTCGTCCAGGAATTCCCTCAGAAATTGCCTCAAGGAGTTCTACAAAAACTCCTCCGGAAACGAATTCCAGAAAGTCTTTCGGAACTTCTTTTGGGTATTCCTTGGAATTTCCCTCAAGAATTAGTTCGGAATTTCCTCCACCCATTCCTTCAGAAATTTGTTTAGGACAACCTTGGAAAAATTGTCAAGCTATTCATGCTAAAATTCCTTCAGAAACTCCTCTAAAATCTTTTGTGAAATTGCTGAAGGATTTTTCGAAGTAACTTCCGATATTCTTAGATTTCTCCGAAAATTCTTTTGGACATTCCGTCAAGACTTCGTTCAGAAATTCGGTTAAACCTTCTGAAAATCCTTCGCAAATTTCTTTTGAAATAACTACAGAAAATGTTTCTTCGAAAATTGATTCAGAATTCCTACAAATTTCTCTAAAAACACCTTCAGAAATACATTTAAAAAAAAATCTCTAAGCTTTGGAAACTTGCTTAGGAATTTCTTCGAAAATTAATTTACGAATTCCTTCGTAATTTTTTTTTAGAAATTTCTCTAGGGGTTCCTTAGCATGTTCCTTGACAATATTTCTTGGAGTTCCCATAGGATTTTTTTTTAAACTACCTTAACCACAACTAACGTAATATTTACGAAACTAGAGTTAACGAGCATCCTATTCAACTACTGCAATGTAAACAAAGATGAACATTTCATTTTTTACGAATTTTCTAAATGAATTTTGTTTTGACGCGGCGCTTAACCCCTACATAGTAGGTCGTATTAACCTATTGCACATGGTAAATGGCGCAGACGAATGAATGACTTGTACCAAGTGTACAAAAATGCAGAAATAGGAAGGCTCATAAAACATGCCAGATTACAGTGGGCCGTACATGTAGAGCGTGTGCCAAAAGAGAGACCAGCAAAAGAACCTGCAGAGAATCTCCAGGGTAGACCCCGCACCGCTTTCGCTGGCTGTGTGCAATCGAGGAAGATGCGCGTGCAGCCGGTTTCGCTCCAGACAATACGAAGTGTACGACTATCATAAGTATAGGTAACTAGGAAGAAATTCTTAGACATTTACCTCAGGAATTCCTTCACATCATTCTTCATTTCTTTTTATTTTTTTTCGGGATCTCTTTAGAAATTTATTCAAAACTCCTTTAGAAATTTATTCGAAAATTGGACGCATTTGGAAATTCTGTTAGGAATTCATTTGAAAATGTGGGGATTTCTTAGAATTTTTTTTCAAAACGTTCCTACCACAGATAACAGATGTTGAGGCTGACATCCCATACGTGTGTAAACATCCGCAACCGTTAATTCAAATGTATTTTAAATTGGGACCGCGTTTGGCAATCGATTGGAGATGGCGCAAGGATCATTGTTATTGAAAACGCAGCCCGATTGCGGCTGTCAAATGCATTGGCTGCGTTCGACGGTTGTAATTCAGCTGCATCCTTAGGTACTGCCGCAATCAGTTGGGTAGATGGCAGTAGTGGGCCAACGTATATCAATTCAAAAGTTTACACAGGATTTTCAATAAAATTTGTTTTAGCTTCAATGTCTGTTATCTGTGTTCCTACTGATTTTTCATCGGGAATTCCTTCAGTTCCCAAAGTTCTTCCGGAAATTCGTTTGAAAATATTGCCGGAAATGCCTTCATAAACTCTTTCCGACATTACTTCAGGAATTTTTTTGGCATAATTTTAGGAAAAATATTCAATTTGGTTGGTCATCGTGCCCCAGTCTTCATTTTTTAGTTATGTTGATTATCTATTGAGATTTGTTCATACATGAATGCGAAGTGCAGAATAAAGTGTCCATTGTGGCTGTCATTAGTGGATTCCATCGTGTATGTCCTTCCAGGATCCAGGGGTCACAGCACGGGAACGAAATAGCACTGCAAGTCTTTTAAAAAAATGCAGCCACTCAAACATTTCCTCAAACTCAAAGAATGATAGTTAGAATTTTTCTAAAATTTAGATATATTGAGAAATAAAACGACAGGATTGAATCAAATCCTGAAATGGAAATAACTTTCGAAAAAAGTTATTAACAAATTAGATCTTTGACACCGAAATCTAATTCTTAACACTGCTTAACACTGCTTAACACACTTAACACGAAAAGTGAAGTAGGATTTATTGTTAAAATTGGATTCATCAAAATCAGCAAACGTACAATTAATATTGCACACTGAAGTCGATTTTTATGGGGGCGATTCATATCGTGTGAATCAAAACCGCGTAAATCCAAAAATCCGAGTTAAAATTGATTTTTTCCGCTATTCATGAACGCCGTTTCACGCCGCCACCGGGTCCTACCACGTCGCCGCTGCCAGCACACAGGTATTGTTAAGCAGCTGAATAAAGCCTGTCCACGTTAAATTTCGGACACTGAGATATTGTCCAAATGATTTTTAGCCATTTTATCAATTTGGATGAGAATGAAAACATGTTGAATGTATCACATAAAGCGGAGAGATTCAGCTGTGTGTAAATTGATCTTCTCAGTGGTTTATGAAAATTAAGAAAAATCATTGGAGGATGATTGTCCGAAAGTTAACGTGGACAGACTTTAGTAGGTAAAGAATGAAAAATAAAGAAAAAGAATAAATAAGGAATAAGAAAATAATCTCGAAGGAATGTCCAAAGAAATTCTTTAAGAAATTTAAGAATGTCGGTAACTCCTTCCGGAGTTCCTTTGGAAATTGCTCTAGGAACTCGTACGGAGATATCTGAAAATTCGTCCTAGAATTTTGGAAGGAAACGGCGGTGGAAATTCCGAAGGATAAGAGTCTTCTCCATTCAGCTCGGTCCATGACTGCACGTCGCGGGAGGACTTCCGGAACATCCGGAGCAGTGTTCATTTTTTTAATAGCAATATGAGGGCAAATCATTTGCAAGGACCACCCATTGATCCCGAAAGTCCAGCAAGTGGTCATGCGGAAGCTCCGGATCATCCAAAGGAGTTACCGATTCCGATAAATTATCTTACAAAGCTGTGACTTTTTAGAAATTGACTGTTGTAGGCATGAGCGAGCAAAATCAATACAATAATTCGTTTTGGTGGCAGCCCCATCATCGCGATGTAGGTAACGCGACCCCGGTAAGGTAGCTTACTGAAGCCTCTCAATTACCACGAAAAATAAAGATAGAAGAAAAGAGAACGTTATTTTTCGGCAACGAAATAAGGACTATGATTAGAAACTGGGTACCTGGAATGTCAGGACCCTAAATGAACCTGGACGAGTGAGCCTTCTGGCTCGTGAACTGCAAAAGGTTGGAGTGAACGTGGCTGCTATTCAAGAAGTCCGATGGCCCAGATCCGGAGAACGTGAATTCCGAGCCGTGGACCCCACGACCAAAACTGCATTCAAGTATAACATCTATCACAGCGGCGGTGAAAAAGCAGAGCATGGAGTTGGGAGTTGGTGGAAACCCATTAGCGAACGAATCTGTGTGTTGAGGATACGGGGCAAATTCTTCAATTACAGCCTAATCAACGTTTACGCACCGGCAAACGATAAATCCGACGACGTGAAGGACACTTTTTATGAATGTCTTGATAAAGCCTATGGAGAGTGCCCAAAGCATGACGTGAAAATTGTTATCGGAGACGCTAACGCTCAGGTCGGTAGAGAGGACTTTTTCCGTCCCACAATCGGTATGGAGAGCCTTCATTCCGCTACCAATGACAACGGCCTACGGCTAATAAATTGTGCTGCTGCTAGAGGGATGGCCATCAGTAGCACCTACATTGCACGAAAGAACATCCGAAAGCACACCTGGAGACACCCAAATGGTGAAACTTGCAACCAGATAGACCATGTTCTGGTGGATGGGCGCTATTTCTCGGATGTTAACGATGTGCGGACATTCAGAGGTCCGAACATTGACTCTGATCACTACCTCGTTGTCAATAAAATTCGATCACGGTTGTCAACTGTATCGAACGAAAGATCACAGCGAACGATGCGTTACAATATCCAACGATTGTCGCTGGAAGGAGTACCGGCTGAGTACGGCCAGAAGCTCGACGAACGGATAAGTGCAATCAACGTTAGCGACAACATCAACGATATATGGGAGTCGATCCATGGAGCGGTGAGCACAACAGCACGAGAAGTGGTAGGCACTGCAGAGAGGCGACCCAGGACGGGTTGGAATAGAGATCGGTACAAGGAAGCAAGAGCAGCCGAAAAACGAACCCACCACAGGAAGAAAAAGAGTACGAAGAACAAGTTATTAGTAAGGCGCAGGAAAAATGGAGCAGAACGATATGCGGAGGTTTTATGAGTCTGCCAATGGTGTGCGGAGAAAGACAGCGCCATCTCCCGTCATGTGCAACGACCAACAAGGAATTTGCTGACAGATAAAACTGAAGTGGCTGCCAGGTGGAAGCAACACTTTGAGACTTTGTTGAATGGAGGAAGTGATGGTGCATCGGTGAACAGAATAAATATTAGCGACGATGGACAAGCTGTGGAGTCACCTACACTACACACTTAATCAGCTTTTCAATGTTCGGTATTTTGTTTGCTGAGTTTAGTTGTAAAATATCTTTTTTACTGAAATACAAGTTTTTAACTAGACCTCCAATGATTGTCAGTAATAAATTCCCGAGTTTCGGTAAAAAAATATGTTCATTGCACTGACGTTTACTTATTTTTACTGAACAAATCATCAAATTCGTAAATTGCTGAACTGCACAAGAAGTCAGTACATATCAAAACAGCGCCACTGGTGAAAAATGAAAACTTACCGACTACCTAGTTGTTAGAAAAATACTGAACGCTTTTGTAGAGCGGTTATTTACACAAGTCTCTAGAGTCCTCAAGTCTCATAATCGCTAACAAATAAAAAAAAAACAACAACTAATTTCCATATTTAGACTCTATTCTAGATTTTAAGAGCAGCCTCCTCTCGGCTGTGGTAGACAGCATCCGACGGAGGTACGCCACTGGCCGCCATCAGCATCTCCGTTTCAATTTTCGAGCGCTTCCCACTTTGATTTGAAGGCGGCTTTGGGATCCTGCTGCATGGCTACCGCTGCTTCGGACATTCGGTCTTACATGGTTTGCGTCTGATCAGCGGCATTGTTTTCTCCAGCCCCCGATTACTATCAACAGTAAAACGTTGATAAAGTGACCCTTGACCATATCGGACAACATTGCGGATCAATTGGGACTGGGTGGAGCCCGTATCTGTGTCGTGAAATAACCCGTTTACTCATTGTTGAAGTGATGCCGTCTCAAAGCGAACGACTGCGGGGTGAGGTATTTGCCGTTTTCACGGAGAAGCCGCGTCGTCTTCAATATGTGTCAATTCGTTTTTTTTGTGTGATGAAATCCACATTGAAAAGTATTGGTGGATGATTCCGACCAGAAATGTGATAAGCAGAAACACCCAACTCTGGCATGTTTTCGTTACACCATGTATAACTTTGGATCAAGATTAAAAAATCGTATTTAACTTACAAAATCTAGCAGATTTTATATAATATATAGATGAGTTTAAAAAAGCTGTTAAAGAGCTGAAAAACAATAAGGCTGCGGGGAAGGACCAGCTCCCGGCTGAACTTCTCAAACATGACAGTGAACAGCTTTATGAAGTTCTGCACCATATTATGTCGTAAATATGGGAAGACGAGGAAATGCCTGCTAGCTGGTTGGACGGCCTCATTTGTCCTCTCTTTAAGAAAGGGCACAGACTGGAGTGCGCCAATTACCGAGGAATAACCCTCCTTAATTCGGCGTACAAAATTATGTCCCGTATTCTGTTCAACAGATTGAGACCGCTTGAAGAGTCCTTCGTCGGCGAATACCAAGCAGGTTTTCGTGAGGGCCGATCAACGACGGATCAAATGTTTACCCTGAGACAAATCCTTGATAAATTCCGGGAGTACAACTTGCAGTCACATCATCTGTTTATTGATTTCAAGGCGGCGTACGATTCAGTGAAACGGAATGAATTATGGCAAATTATGCTTGAACATGGTTTTCCGGCGAAATTGATACGGCTGATTCGTATAACGTTGGACGGATCGAAATCAAGTGTAAGGGTTGCGGAGGAAATATCGACGTCATTTGTTACCTTAGATGGATTAAAGCAGGGTGATGCACTCTCGAATCTACTGTTCAATATAGCGCTCGAGGGAGCGATTAGGAGAGCTGGTGTGCAAAGAAGTGGTACCATTATCACAAAATCGCATATGCTCCTGGGATTTGCGGACGATATCGATATTATCGAAATTGATCGCCGTGCCGTGGAAAAGGCTTTTGTGCCTTTTAAGAGGGAGACAGCGAGGATTAGGCTCACGATCAATACCAGCAAAACGAAGTACATGGTCGCTGGCTATCAACGTGGGTTCATTAGTGGTGGTGGTAGCGAAATGGTGCAAATAGGGCTTATTACGGACTTCGTAACAGCTTAAGTCCCGTAGTCTGCAAACGAAAACAAAACTCGCGCTGTATACTACTCTGATTCTTCCGGTGGCTTTTTACGGCCATGAGACATGGACGTTGAAGAAGGCTGATCGGAGAGCTCTTGGAGTGTTTGAGCGTAAGATGCTGCGGACAATACTCGGCGGTAAACAGGAGAACGGTATCTGGCGGCGTCGCATGAATCACGAATTGTACCAGGTGTATAAAGGGCTGGATATTATTAAGCTTATACAACACGGCAGACTACGGTGGGCTGGTCACGTTGTTCGTATGCCGGAAGAACGTCAAGCGAATATAACATTTAGTAGAGAACCCGGAAGAGGCCGCAGGCTTCGTGGAAGGCCGCGTACACGATGGTTTTTTGCAGTTGAAGAGGCCTGAGGGCGCTCAATGTTCAGGGCGACTGGAAGCGATTGGCCCAGGATCGAGTCCAGTGGAGAAGGATACTCCATTCGGCGTAGGTTCATCGAAGAGCTGTAGCCCATCAAGTATCAAGTATCAAGTAAGTAATTCGTTTTGGATGGCCACTAAGTGATTTTTTGAAGGTTCTGGAACATCCGTAGAAATGGTCAGCTGAACAAGTTCGTCGTTTGATGCTAGGATTTTTATAAAACGATTGTTGACGTAATTTCATTTCATTTATTTAGTTTACATCTAAACAGATAACACTAAATCAACAATTTGACGCCACAATACACGGTTCAAGGCTGCATCTCTCCATCCTCGAATGCGCCCCACGCTCGCCAAGTGGTTTTGTATCTAGTCTGCCCACTCGCTGCGCTCCACGCCGTCTCGTACCTGCTGGATCGGAAGCAAACGCCATCTTTGCTGGGTTGCTGTCCGGCATTCTTGCAACATGCCCTGCCCACCGTACCCTTCCGGCTTTGACTACCTCCTGGATACTAAGCTCGTCGTGGAGCTGGGCGAGCTTGTGGTTCATTCTTCGCCGCCACACACCGTCTTCTTGCACACCGCCAAAGATTGTCCTAAGCACCCGTCTCTTAAATAATCCGAGTGCTTGCAAGAGTCCTCCTCGAGCATTGTCCATGTTTCAGGTCCGTAGAGGACTACCGGTCTATGTACATGACACATTTAGCACATAGCTCCCGCGTAGAGCTATGGAAAATTATGGACGAGAACAGCTTGCCTGGGAAGCTTACCAGACTGATCAAATCAACGGTGGATGGTATGCAAAACTGTGTGAAGTTTTCGTTCGAATCGCGCCGGGAACTAAGGCATGGTGATGGACTTTCGTGCCTGTTGTTCAACCTTGCGCTAGAAGGTGTCATGCGGAGAGCCGGGTGTAACAGCCGTGGTACGATTTTCAACAGATCCAGTCAATATATTTTCGACACATTCAATATATCAATCTGTACATTAACATTTACAATCCAGTACGGTGTCGAAATCTTTGCAACTAATGAACAAAGGATAAACTTAATGATATGTATACGGTATACAAAAAAAAAAAAAAAAGAATGCGCTATATTTAACACAAAATATTCCTAAATCTATTCTTACGAGGAACATGAAAATCAAACACATCGTAACATCTTTCAAACACGGGACACGTGCTTTTGAAGCAGATAAGTCGTTTTGAAAATTTTGTCTTGAAATAATCTTTATCACATAACTTCAATTCTTTTGCTTAATTTAAATAGTAAATATGTAAAAGTTCCAAGCTTATCAGCATGCATCGGTTCTTATATCTTGGTAAATTATAGGAATCTCGACAATTGAGGAATCGGAGAGCAAAGCGAATGAACTTGCGCTGCATTTATTCGATTCGTTGAGTATCATAAATAGCTCCGAATTCGAAACTCACAATTTGTATCAGAGACCACCATCAGACAATTTTTATTATTTGCAAACGCTCGTCTCGGGTCGAAACGGTCAAAACGCCAAAGAAATTTGACAATAACTCCCGTGTATTGTGGTTGTTGTCTCTGCTATTATGACATTATATTGTCATAGGTTGTCATTTCCCGGCAACTTATTTATGTTTGTGTATTACTTCCACAGATATATTTCAGTTTGAGAATAATTTGGTGCGGTTTGTATTATCAACCTACGCTGTGTTGATTTACCGACGAATTCCGGTCTTATCGCAAAATCAACTCCTCGGAATATTATTCTATTGTTATAGTTAAAAATACGCCGGAGCAGGTAAATATTCGGGGCATGAAGTGTATTTTACAGTCGCCTTTTTCTATCGCTGTGTTATTATGTAAGTTTATCCGATGGGATTGTGCAAATTCTCTTGTCTCGAAGTGTATGGTGGTGCGCTGGTTAATTGATTGTGTATGGATAGATGTGTACATATCTGTATATCGTTACCGTAGGACCTGCCTCATCCGCTCAGAAGATGTGGAGGGCATGGTTGTTTACTCTGTATCATTAGTTATAACTTGTGAGCAAACAAAAGCAAAATTCTGGTTTCTGTTGGCTAGAGGTTTTACCAGACTATTGCTAATGTTATACCGAGGGTGTTTATTGCTTGGTCCTGGGTTACTGTATACGCTATGCATTTCAGTATTAAAAAAAAAATTTGCATCGCAAAATGAGGAATGATGATGCTTTGATTATTGTTGGTGCTTCCCCTTAAGCAAATAGGAATTTTTTTTTCAGGAGCACCCATGCTTGAGAAAACAATTAACGAAAACTTAGTACAACTTAGATACATAAATAGAATAGATAAATAGATAAATAAATAAATAAATAAAGCGATAGCTCGACAACGCTCAGGATGGAGATCTTTCAAGTCGGCCCTTTGTTGCACCACTGACTGGAGGTGTACAGGATCCATAAGTAAGTTTAACTCAACTCGGTGGTTCAGTGTGGAAACTCAAGCTTAGTTTTCCTTTAAGGTGGTTATACAACAAAGTCACAAATCGGCCATCTTGGAAACCACGTGTTTTTTCTAGTGATTTTTCAAGAGCACGAATTGAGAGAACAACAACGCCCATGGGGATCACAACATCTGTAGATCGTTTGATTACTCATGCTAAGCAATCGACTTTAATTTCAGCATTGTACAAAAAATATTACGCTGGTTTTGAACTTTTGATAACAGGAGTAGAAAACCGTGTGGTGAATTTGAAAGTCGATTGTTTAGCATAAGTGAGCAAACGATCTACGGATGTTTCATCCCCATGAACGTTGTTGTTCTCTCAATTCGTGCTCTTGAAAAATCACTAGAAAAAACACGTGGTTTCCAAGATGGCCGATTTGTGGCTTTGTTGTATAACCACCTTAATGTGACTTTACGGGAGTGTTTATTTCTAAAGCTTTTAAATTCGAGTTACAAAGTTACAAGGAGTGGAAACTAGCAACCCTATAACCAGAGACCGGCGGAGTGAAAAACTGTCGAAATGGCAACGTATGAAAATGCATGAAATCTCGCTTAACTTTTCAAAAGGACCTAAGTAACATTTTTTTCATGAATTAATTTGAGTACTGCAATCAAAAGCTTTCATGTTTTTCTGTTGATTGGGCTATTCAAATTAATTCTCGCTTAACTTTTCAAAAGGACCTAAGTAACATTTGTTTCATGAATTATTTTGAATAGCGCAATCAATAGCTTTCATGTTGTTGTGTTGATTGCGCTATTCAAATTGATTCATGAAAAAAATGTTACTTAGGTTCTTTTGAAAGTTAAGCGAGAATTCATGAAAAAAATGTTACTTAGGTCCTTTCGAAAAGTTAAGCGAGAAATCGTGAAAATAATACTGGAATCACTTGAACTTTTTGCTTGCTCCTTATGGATGCAAAATGTAAACAAGTCGAATTGGAACCGCTTTTGACGGTTCGATTGGAAACAAGATGGCGTCTTCGCCGATTTCTTATTGTAGTATTTCTAGTGGAAACCTTGGAAACAAGGCAGTTTCTTATTGTTAATGTATGGGGGGATATATTGGAGTGTTTCTAGCTTTGTTTCTAAAACAAATCTAATACATTTTATTTCTTACATTTTAATTCGCTCTAATAATCATTAGGTGATAACATTGAGCGGTTCGCTTTACCAACAAGCATTGATTTACTTCACTCGATAGGTAGACGATTTGACAGTTCAATAAGTAGGGTAATTTTGGCCAAAACGCACCTGTGCGATTTCTAGAAAACTATAACTTGTTTAAAAATTATTTAGCTATTTTCGGCTACTCGGGTACTGTCCGCCAAACTTCATGAAGGCGCACAAATGCGCGAGACTCTACATGACTTTACGATGGTTTACATACATTCCTGCTCCAATCAGCTGTTGAATCTCGTGAATTTTCTTAACGAGTGCTTTTAAATTGCATTCCTACTAATTTTCAACTCGAAATATAATGTGAAAATATTTGTTACAAAGAATTCAAAACTCAATCCAAGTTTATTTTTATATTTTCCCAAATAATAACAATACTTCTTAATATAGGATCTGAAACGAACATAACCACAATCTTCAATGTTTGGCTCCGGCACAATAGAAAAGTTTGGCTTCAGTTTGACAACCAAATCGATTCTATTCGCACCACCCAGGTGCGAACTGGTAGTTTCAGTTTCAGTTTGATTTCCATACACGCCATACAAAACCCAACAGCATTGCGACCGGCCTAAGTGTTCTCTAAGCACTAAGCACAGTTATTAACTGCGAGGTTTCTATAGCTTATAAGTTACCATTTTTGCATTCGTATATCATGAGGCTAAAACGATGATACTATCATGCCCAGGGAAGTCGAGAAAATTTGCAACCCGAAAATTTCCTAGACCGGACCGGGAATCGAACCCAGCTTTGTAGCCGCGCGTCTTACCGCACGGCTGAGGAAGGCCCTCAGTAGCACTCAATTGGGCAACAAATAACATTCCTCAGTGGTTAATTTATGATAAAAAATTGCTTCCGTTTTCAAAAATGTTACATTTTTCGAAAATAGGTTTCACTGGTCAAAGCGCTCAGCCCAAGTAACCATGAAGCTATATATGCTTGTAAAAACACAGCCCTAAAAGTTGACTTAAAGTGGAAAAGGGCAATTATAAGACCGAATTAATGGTTCATTACTTTGACATGTTGAAATAAAGCATCAGTAACGCATCGCTGCATTCGTAATGGTGATTTAGAGTATCGTTGTCTGACAGTTGATAAATAAATGCAACTTCACATCGTTAAAACTGATCTAATGCAATTAGCATTTAGCATGCCGATTTTTGATTGATATATGTGCAATATTGTAATGCTTGGTGTTACTTGGGAGTGCACACCAGTGGCGAGTTAGTAAAGTGTACGCCTTCTGATTACTATAAACATTTTGTTCTTGACGAATTGGGCGTAATTTTTGGGCTCACAACACTTCCAGAACTGATCATTTTGATTTCCTTTTACAAAAAATCCAAAATGATGAAATCCTCTTACAAAAAATCCAAAATAATGAAAAAACCTCAAACTCCCTCAAATTCCCCAGTTCCAAAAAATGCAGAGCAATTCTTAGCCCTTCCTCTGTATAACCCAGGGAAAAATGGATCTCCTTTTTCTTCCCATTTCGAAATACAGGCATTTTAAAATGGCGTTTTTTTTGTAGAAAAAGTGATATCTCTTCAAATGTATTCACTCGGTTGTGTAATCAAAACGTGAATTTTTTATGCTCTAAAACTTTGTAGAAGACGTCATCTCGGTAAAAACTAAAACTGAAAAGTTACTATCAAAATATTGATTATTTAGGATCACCCTAGAATTATTATTTGAAATTATCATAAGAAATGATACAAACCACGTACAACAACAATGGTTTCTTCAGCAAAGTGCCTCAAACATAAATAAATAACTTTCTAGAACATCGTACAATGCTAAAATCAAATCTGGAATAAGGGCGAATGTCGCAAGAAAGGATTCTCTTCGTCGACTTCCCCTCTTTTTAATAAAAGTGACAAGCAGCGGATTTCTTTGTGGTTTATCACCTCACCACGATAGAAAACAGTGCGAACTTGCATTCGGAGGTTTTTTTTTGACTAATTTTACTTATTTGCTATGTCATATTTTTAGTTTTTATTAATACATTTCAATTGCCTCTGGCAGTTAGAATTTTTCCTCTGGTTGAATTGAACCATGTAGGAATTACAATGTTTTCAACTTAAACTAAACTTAACCTATTTTATACTAAAGGTACAAGGAGTTAATCGTTGCAATAGAAGATTGCAACGATTTTTGTTTAAAATTGGAAATTATTTTGTTGGACATTTGTTGCAATGTCTCAATATTAGAAATTCTATGAAGTTCATTGGTACTATACCACGGAGGCAACTTCAGAATCATTTTCAGAATTTTATTTTGAATCCTCTGAAGTGCCTTCTTTCTGGTATTGCAGCAACTTAGACACTTAATATATTTGTTACATTTGGCTTGAAGGCCTTCAATGTGATTTTTAAAAGTTAATTTTTGATCTAGCAGAAGTCCTAAATATTTAGCTTAGCTAGACCAATTAATTGGAACCCCATTCATAGTGACAATATGTCTGCTAGAAGGTTTCAAATAAGAAGCTCTCGGCTTATGTGAGAAAATTATAAGCTGAGTTTTGGAAGCATACGGGGAAATTTTCCATTTTTGCAAGTAAGTGGAGAAAATATCCAAACTTTTTTGCAATCTACTACAAGACACGAAGGTTTCGCCCTTTGGCGGAAAGGCCCGTGTCATTTGCAATCAACGATTTTTGACACCCTGATGGTAAATCAGGCAAGTCAGAAGGTCAGAAGTAAAAATGTTATACAAAATGGGCCCCAGTATGCTGCCTTGGGGAACACCAGCTCTTACAGGTAATCTATCAGATTTAGAATTCTGATAGTTTACCTGCAGTGAGCGATCTGCTAAATAATTTTGGATCAGTTTAATAATATACAAAGGAAAATTAAAATTCATCAATTTTACAACCAATTCTTCATGCCAAACACTGTCAAATGCTTCCTCTATATCAAGAAGAGCAACTCCAGTCGAATATCCTTCAGATTTGTTGAGCCGAATTAAGTTCGTAACTCTTAATAACTGATGAGTGGTAGAATGCCCATGGCGAAAACCAAATTGCTCATCAGCAAAAATAGAATTGTCATTAATATGAACCATCATTCTATTTAAAATAATCTTTTCAAACAGTTTGCTTATTGAAGAAAAAGCAAAACGATTTTTAAATATGGTGTCTTTGGCAAAGTTGTAGTGTAATTTATTATGAATTTTATTGCTCAAGACACCGAGTGTCCATCTATCATCGTTTTTTAAATACGGGCGTTTTTCCTGGACAGACCCTAAAAAACAGTATTTAAAGATATTTTCGAAACTAACAGTTTCAGGTCAATACAATGTTCTACAAAAATGTATATATAATAGAGTGGCTCAAAAAACACTTTTTCAATTTTTTCGATGGGCCGCCTTTTTATTTGGTTCTATCTGATGCCCTGATGCTCTGGACAAAATTTCAGCCAAATCGGTTAACGTTTGGGCGGTGCTAAACTCCTTGGAAGTTTATATGGAAAAATGTATGCAGAAACATCCAAAAACATAGATTTGCAGTTGGACGGCACAATTTACGATCAAGAACCATGATACTCATTCAGTTCTTGTAGAATTAAATACAGAATGTTATGCTGAAAACCGCGAGAAGATTAGAGTTTACTAGGCAAAGATATTAGCATTTTACTGGAGTGTTGTAGGGGTGAATTTATTTCTTTTCAAAGGTAAAAGAAACGAAATTTGCTCAAACCCCACTTCAGAGAAATGCTAATAACTTAGCCGGGCAAACTCTAATCTTCTCGCGGTTCTCTGCATAACATTCTGTATTAAATTCTTCAAGATCTGAATGAGTATCATAGTTCTTCATCGTAAGTTGTGCCGTCCAACTGCAATTCACTGTTTTTGGATGTTTCTGCATACATTTTTGCATATAAACTTCCAACGAGTTTAGCACCGCCCAAACGTTGACCGATTTGGTTGAAAATTTGTCCAGAGCATCAGGGCATCAAATAGAACTGAATAAGAGGGCGGCCCATCAGAAAAATTGAAAAAAGTTTTTCCCATACTAATTTGAGCCACCCTAATATATAATCAAGAAACGGAAAACCAAATCGATCACGTTCTAATCGACGGTAAATTCTTCTCCGACATCACGAATGTCCGCACTTACCGCAGTGCGAATATTGAATCCGACCACTACCTCGTTGCAGTATGCCTGCGCTCAAAACTCTCGACGGTGTACAACACGCGTCGAAGTCGGACGCCGCGGCTTAACATTGGGCGGCTACAAGACGGTAGACTAGCCCAAGAATACGCGCAGCAGCTGGAAGTGGCACTTCCAACGGAAGAGCAGCTAGACGCAGCGTCTCTTGAAGATGGCTGGAGAGATATTCGATCCGCCATTGGTAGCACCGCAACCGCTGCACTAGGCACGGTAACGACTGGTATGACGGCGAATGTGAGCAGTTAGTGGAAGAGAAGAATGCAGCATGGGCGAGATTGCTGCAACACCGCACGAGGGCGAACGAGGCACGATATAAACAGGCGCGGAACAGACAAAACTCGATTTTCCGGAGGAAAAAGCGCCAGCAGGAAGATCGAGACCGTGAAGAAACGGAGCAACTGTACCGCGCTAATAACACACGAAAGTTCTATGAGAAGTTAAACCGTTCACGTAAGGGCCACGTGCCACAGCCTGATATGTGTAAGGACATAAACGGGAATCTTCTTACGAACTAGCGTGAGGTGATTCAAAGGTGGCGGCAGCACTACGAAGAACACCTGAATGGCGATGTGGCAGACGAAGATGGCGGTATGGTGATGGACCTGGGAGAACGCGCGCAGGACATAATTCTACCGGCTCCGGATCTCCAGGAAATCCAGGAGGAGATTGGCCGGCTGAAGAACAACAAAGCCCCTGGGGTTGACCAACTACCAGGAGAGCTATTTAAACACGGTGGTGAGGCACTGGCTAGAGCGCTGCACTGGGTCATTACCAAGATTTGGGAGGAGGAAGTTTTGCCGCAGGAGTGGATGGAAGGTGTCGTGTGTCCCATCTACAAAAAGGGCGATAAGCTGGATTGTAGCAACTACCGCGCAATCACATTGCTGAACGCCGCCTACAAGGTACTCTCCCAAATTTTATGCCGTCGACTAGCACCAATTGCAAGGGAGTTCGTGGGCAGTACCAGGCGGGTTTTATGGGCGAACGCTCCACCACGGACCAGGTGTTCGCCATTCGCCAAGTACTGCAGAAATGCCGCGAATACAACGTGCCCACACATCATCTATTCATCGACTTCAAAGCCGCATATGATACAATCGATCTGGACCAGCTATGGCAGCTAATGCACGAACACGGTTTTCCGGATAAACTGACACGGTTGATCAAAGCGACGATGGATCGGGTGATGTGCGTAGTTCGAGTTTCAGGGGCATTCTCGAGTCCCTTCGAAACCCGCAGAGGGTTACGGCAAGGTGATGGTCTTTCGTGTTTGCTATTCAACATCGCTTTGGAAGGGGTAATACGAAGAGCAGGGATTAACACGAGTGGTACAATTTTCAATAAGTCCGTCCAGCTATTTGGTTTCGCTGACGACATAGATATTATGGCACGTAACTTTGAGAAGATGGAGGAAGCCTACATCAGACTGAAGAGGGAAGCTAAGCGGATCGGACTAGTCATCAACACGTCGAAGACGAAGTACATGGTAGGAAGAGGTTCAAGAGAAGACAATGTGAGCCACCCACCGCGAGTTTGCATCGGTGGTGACGAAATCGAGGTGGTAGAAGAATTTGTGTACTTGGGCTCACTGCTGACTGCCGAAAATGACACCAGCAGAGAAAATCCAAAAACATATGGTGGCTGGAAATCGTACGTACTTTGGACTCCGCAAGACGCTCCGATCGAATAGAGTTCGCCGCCGTACCAAACTGACAATCTACAAAACGCTAATTAGACCGGTAGTCCTCTACGGACACGAGACCTGGACGATGCTCGTGGAGGACCAACGCGCACTTGGAGTTTTCGAAAGGAAAGTGCTGCGTACCATCTATGGTGGGGTGCAGATGGCGGACGGTACGTGGAGGAGGCGAATGAACCACGAATTGCATCAGCTGTTGGGAGAACCATCCATCGTTCACACCGCGAAAATCGGACGACTGCGATGGGCCGGGCACGTAGCCAGAATGTCGGACAGTAACCCGGTGAAAATGGTTCTCGACAACGATCCGACGGGCACAAGAAGGCGAGGTGCGCAGCGGGCAAGGTGGATCGATCAGGTGGAAGATGACTTGCGGACCCTCCGTAGACTGCGTGGTTGGCGACGTGTAGCCATGGACCGAGCCGAATGGAGAAGACTCTTACATACCGCACAGGCCACTTCGGCCTTAGTCTGAATAAATAATAAATAATAATAATATATAATCAAAATAGACCACTTTCTGGAAGAAATAAGGGATGTTTTTTGCAAACATGACTTGTTATCGGCGATTTAGGGTCGAAAATAGTGATATTTGAAGACTTCATATGCAACAGAGGGGCAAATTGGGGCTAGGAAATCCCCGCAGGATTTAAAATATCTGGTCTGTAGTTTCATATGCATATAATTATGTCTGTCTCCACGTGTATCCAGAGGTCGAGTCAAGTACGAGACACTGAAGACGACCACACAGTTGTGGTCGAAATACGTATCTGCAAAGATAACGAAAATTAACTGGTGGAATTAAATGGAGAGTACTTAATTCGTCTTAGACGCTTTAAATACTGTTTTTTTGGGGTCTGTCCATGAAAAACGCCCGTATTTCAAAAACGATAATAGATGGACACTTGGTGTCTTCAGCAATAAAATTCATAATAAATTACACTACAACTTTGCCAAAGACACCATATTTAAAAATCGTTTATTAAAGAAGTTACATTTTGCAGCGCCACTTGTGGCAAAAATTGGAACTACAACTTTTCGTCATTCGATGCGCCATATTTTTCTAAAATTTATTCCCAAAGACACCGATGCCAAAAAATAACACCCTGAAGTGGTAAAATAAAAAGTTCACGATTTTAGCCAAACGCACCACTGTGCGAAGGGTCAAAAACATTCTCTTGATTGAGAATGTCTTCGAAGCTCCGTGTAACCTGATCCTCAATTTGACTAGTGAGACCTAGACTAAAATTATGGGCATTCTCGAACTGCTGAGCAAGTTTTTGAGCCTTTTCGCCATTTGTTAATAACATTTTATTTCCTTCTTTAAGCGCTGGAATTGGCTTTTGAGGTTTTTTAAGAATTTTCGTTAATTTCCAAAATGGTTTCGAACTGGGATCCAACTACGAGACATTATTCTCAAAGTTGGTATTTCTCAGAATAGCGAAACGTTTTTTAATTTCATTTTGCAAATCTCGCCAAATAACTTTCAACGCGGGATCGCGAGTTCTTTGGTATTGCCTTCTCCTCACATTTTAAGACGGATCAGTAACTGAAGATCGTCGTCAATAATAATGAAGTTGAACTTAATTTCACATTTAGGAATTGCAATGCCTCTGGCTTCGACAATTAAATTTGTCAAAGATACGAGATCATTATCAATATCACTTTTGGTATCGAGAGGAATATCAACATCAAAATTCCTATCGATATACGTTTTATATAAATCCCAATCAGCTCTATGATAATTAAAAGTAGAGCTGATTGGATTATAAATGGCTTCTTGTGAGATTTCAAATGTCAAATGTTTTTTAAATTGCCGGGTGCGATAGCTGGAGGGGGGCAATTCCGTCGAGAAAGCTGGCTGGTGGCCTGGTCGCGCGTGCTGTGTGGCGTCCGTCCTCGTTGACTGCCGATGAAGAGAGGGGCTGACTCATGGCCTGCTATTCACTGTGTAATGAACGGATCTTTGGCCGTCAACGGAACACAGAAAAAATAAAGTACGAGGAGTACGAGGAGTAGAGTACGAAGTTCAAATTTTTAAATCACTAGTAGGTAGTTTTCTCACTCTCTTTCACGAATAGTATTAAAAACAAAGACCCAACGTGTGCTGTTTCGTGGTAAATGCCAAATTGAGTTATAACATAAAGTTGAGTTGATGAAATGTTAAAATTCAACCCGGGAGTTAAGATAAAGTACTCAATGGATTTTTTTTTGCAATATTGTTTGATTGTGGACCGGGAAGATCAGGACTAGTGGAAAGGGTTTTGATTTTAGTGATCGGGTAGGAACTGTTATGGCTGGTTTAGATATTGGTACGATATCGACAGGTAGAAGTTCTATTTCTGGCACAGATAATGATAGCAATATTGTTTGGAGATAAGACCACCGTAATCTGTTTCGATTATGGACTTAACATTATAATATAACAATTGCCTCTAAAGTGTGTCGAAATGCAATAATATGCTGGAAATATCTGTTGAAAACAATCGGTTTTTATCTATAAATTTCTTCTTGATTTGATAATCATGTGCGTAAGTAGACATCAAAGATTCATAGAGCAATCTATAGATGGGTTTCAGACGAAAAATGATGGATAAACTAAAATATTTACTTCATGTAGCTCCAAAGTTTGAGTGTATATTATAAAATCGTTAATTTATTAAGCGTATAAACTCGTTTCAAAATTCTGCGATTTTTTCAGCAGCAGGCAAGCCAGCAAAACAAAACGATGAAGTTGGTGTCCTAATCTTTAGTTTCGAATTGGAATAAATAGAGCGTGAGATAGAATTTTTATCAGTTCCCTTCCACCTTATAGAGCGGTGGAAACCACCAACATCTTCTCATTTAAAAATTATTCAGAAATATGCTTTTTGCTAATCATAAACATATCGGAAGTCGTGACAAAAGAAGTGTTGAATATTTTAAAAAATTTGAACGTTTTGAGTCATCGCTTGTTGACTGTTTTGTTTATTATTTCCTTCTCTTATAACGAGATGTAGCAAAGCAATCACAACAAAGCATTCCGTTACTGTGAATTCGAAATAACGTTGACAAGATGTTTTTGTCCTCAATCATTCGCATGTTTTCTTTAACTAGCTGAACTAGTATCGTATTTGTACACCATGAACGGGAAAACAGCGACGACCTGCTCAGCTCAAGTACCTTACCCGATCACACGCTGACCATGTGCTCGGCGTCGGATCATAGGTTCGCTTCATTGTGAGCGCACGCGCTTCCATCGGGATGGGTAAATATAGGCCTACTTTTTCCTTCATCCCGACGTCGACGCACTCACCATCAGTGGGCAACATTGTGAAACGGAGTTCAAAACCGCGGGAATCGAGGCCGTAGTGCTGGTTCTTTGTGTCGCAGCGACTAATATTTTTAATACGTTGGGGATTATCCACACTCTATGGATACCACTCAGATAGATCAACGAGACAACAACATGCCGCTGTTTTGGTCTTCCGAAACACATGAATCATGGATATTGTATTCTATCGCTATCGAGATGATACTAAGGAAATCGCATAACCGGATAACCGAGAATAAACAAAATCACGTTTGACCGTTAAAACTAAAAATCGGATCACGCCTTGGCTTCATGGTAAAAGAGTCATATTAACTAATACATACATACACTCTACCAAAACAGTGTGAATATATCGAAACAATGAGGCAAGCATGTTTTCAATATTTTTTATTCAAATCAGGAATGATATGATCGTTTAGTCCGACTGCTTTGCATTCGACGAAGCTGAGTTCCAAAATATGATGTCTGGCGGACTTCTATGTCTTTTCCACAACTTTGTTTTACAGTAAATGGAACAAAATTCGGTAGCTAGAGAAGAGAAGGTGTGTTGAGAAAATAAATCTCTCTGAGCTCAATCGCTTCTTGCATAAGCTGGCGCATTTGATTTGAAGTTTGTATGGGGATTTCAGCCAAAATACATAGGAAAACACACCTTCGTCACTCATTCGTTCTAGACATTTGTTCTGATTGCTCGATTGAGCCCAGCATTTTAATAAGGGCAGTTGGTATATTACAGAACAATGTCACAAAACATTGTACGCCGATTAAATGCACTTTTACTTAGTTTTAGCCTGATTTATTAGGAGTTGGGTTGCGTAATTTTGAATTTATTGATCGAATCGAATCAGGTGAAAATTAAATTAAAGGTTCATATGATATTTCCTCATACGAAAATTACTAGTAAAGTTGAGTAAATCGTGGGAAACTAAAATTAAGATACATCTGCAGGGTCAGGGTCTGCAGGGTCAACATAGTATTGTACCGCTCATAAAAAATCTACTCATCCGCTTATTTTTAGTCGCAGCGTAAAATAAGCGCCAGATAGTCGCCTAAGAAAAAACATACCTCCAGAAGAAAAACTACTTTGATATTTTTGAAAATTTGATCACCGCGTGGATTCTGGCGATGAGTGCTTTGATAGGACGTACTATTTGTACTGCGGATGAATTTTACACATCTATGAGAAACATTGGAAAATGATAACGAAAGTTGTCATTTTGTTGCAAGGCACAATATATCATAAAAAAATAAATTATCAAGCGTTATTGAATACCTCATTTAAAAATTCAGCGTCAAATGGGTCAAACTCGGAATAAAAAATATAATAAATATTGTATGGTATTCTGATTCGAAAAGCTTGTAGAAGTTTTGAGTTGTTGCAAACATGAAAACTATACACGCTTATCAGAGAGAAAGAGTCATTGTCCACATGAATTGAAATTTGGTCGTACTGTATTTTGTAAAACAATACTTGAAATATAGATTCCTTTCAAGATAAGCATTTCCTGTGAACATTACTATCAAACAGGGGAATAAGTTTTAGAGGAAATAAAAAAAATCTATACGGAATCGATAACACAATGTTAGTTTACAATAAATTCCAAAATCTGCTAAATTTTATTCCATTTAATCGATACCTCTGAATATGAATTTAATTTTCCATCGTTAGTCTCTAATCGAAGATTTTTGGCTCCAATCTTCCGGAAATTAGAAGATTTTTTGACGAATTTTGGTACAGATGTACGGTACAGATTACAGATTTTTACTTAAAAGTAAAGATTTTAGGCACACCAAGCATTATAAAAAAGAATTTGCTTCTGATATTCATTCTCCAACGATAAATTTTGCTTTTTTCAGATGAGAACAGTGAGTTAGTTACCACCGATGATAAGTTCTCATCAAATGATAATAAACGCAAAATTATCATCAGCTCTGTTATAAAACAAATGTTTAAAAATACAAGTCAAAACGAGGAGTTTGTATTCTATTTAGTTTTACCGTCGTATAAAACTTTCGTTAGTTAAAAAGTGAAAAAATAAATATCAACTCATCACTAGTAACACTGACGGTTCTATTATGGTTTTATAGCATACTTGTAGAGTGAATCGTTGTCTCCAAGAGCGTTATAAACCATAATTGTTACTTGCGATGCAGGAAAAAATATTGAAGATTAAACGACATGTGAAATAGTATCTAATGTTGAAAATATGAAATAAAGTTACTGGAAGTTACTACTTTAAAGGTAGTTTAAAAATATTTGAATTACAACTTATTACGATATGTTTTCATGAGAAATCATTGAAATTCATAAAAAATGCTTTTTCACGAATAAATTTGTTTGCATCGCTTAATTGACTCATAATTGTTGGATATTTATGGGTAATTTTTCATACTGTCTTGTACAGATTTTGGTACAGATTTTTGAAGATTTTGGTACAGATGATTTTCGACGCCATGGTACAGATAAAAATGTGGCAACACTGCATACAAACATATTGTAGATCCAGTTGAAAACCGAACTGAGCTCTCGCGACAATCGCATTTTCTCCCATTTCCGAATGTCGCGACTGCATCGCGAGTAGTGCGCATGATGGCGCACGGTTATGGCATAGATGCGCACTACTCGCGATGCAGTTGCGACATCCGGAAATGGGAGAAAATGCGATTGTCGCGGGAGCTCAGTTCGGTTTTCAACTGGATCTACAATACATAATACTCGCCGAACGAAATCGTTTTAGTTGGCGTTTGACGTTCGCTTACTACCGCCACCTAGTTCGTGTTTGGACAAACGCAGTGTAAACAATTGATACGCCATCAGGTTTTTGGACAAAGATTTTCAACGCAAAATGGTAAAAGAGTTATGTCTGTTTGTCTTTTGCTACCCCTCCCTCCCACTTTGTGACCATGTATTTTTTTCGTTATGAAAACAATCTTTTCAATCCCAATCAAACATATTTGAACATATGGCATAAAAACTACCACTGATAAAATTGGAAAATTAATTCCAACTTCACATATTTTGTTTCTTTTTGTGTTTATTAAAGAGATTTTTAGCCAGAGGCTGGCTCATCTCTTGTAACGATGTTGTTGTTTGCCCTTGCCGATTCGAAAACTAGGCAGACGGCGAAAATGTGATGTATAGAAAATCTGCAGATGCAGATTTCGCAGGATTGATGAAAATTGTCGTTGCCCAGTTGGTTGTGCCCAGTGGGAGTGGACAACTTGTTCACGCCGGCTAGGAAGATCTTCGCCGGGCAGCGTGGAGTTTTTAATCATCCGGCAGAAGTTTCTCTGTCGGTGCCAATCGGTAGCCCATGCGGCTGCAGTCGCCAGTTCACCCACAGCTTTGCATCAAGAGCTGGGGCTGGGACATTTCGGCTCAAGAAACTACTGCTGCGTCCAAGGTAGGCCAGAGTGTCTGCGAGCTCGTTGCCACGGATAGTGGAGTGTCCGGGTACCCACATGAGGGTGACGTCACTGTCGGCGATGGCCTCCACCGCCTGGATCCAGGGATGTTCATTATTTAGGGAAACTAGTGCTAGTCGAACATTACTTGCGTGTGTTTTGTCCTGGGGAATGCTACGGCTTGGAAAATAGCCGCATTTTCAGCTTAGTAGACAGAGCACTGATTCGATAGTCGGTAGGACTCTTTTGTCAGGTTAAGGGAGATATCGATACCTACCTTTCCGTTGGCTTTGGACCCATCCGTGAAGCGGATCTCGGATTCAGGATACTTTTCCGCGATTCGACTTCGGAACAGGGCTTGGCTTGGTCGGGGTTCGGCTTCTTCTTCAAATGCTTTTTCATGTGGAAGGCGATCTTCGGTCCACGTTCTTGCCAGCTTCTCGGCCCTAGACGGCGGAGGTCAGCTATCTTTGGGAGGTTCTTGCTACGGATTTCTTGTAAGGCTTGATTTGCTATTTTTCGGAGTGTGCGGCGGTTGAGGTTGGCTTTGGTTCTTTCGTGGTAGCTGATGCATTTACAGCATAGTGCTGCAGTGGTCATGAAACGGTAAGGAAGTACGCCTGATTCGGCACAGTCTGGAAACCAGTCTGAATGTACGGTTGTAGACCGGGGCGAGTGTTTGGGTCACTTTGGCAAAGTTCATCGATGTTAATTCCAGCCCGAAAAAGAGCTATACTGATTCGCGTGGGACGGTCGCTTCTGGCTTTTCTTCGGGATATCAGCTTCACCATGTTGATCGTTGATGTTCATCGATGGAAATGCATCTGTCCAACGTCACGCCCAGCAGTTTCGCCAATAGAATGGGTGGGTTGGGGAGTCGGTGGGGTGATGCGCAATCGTGGCTTCGTACACATTTGTTGGCAGCCATAGCATATCCGGTGGATTGGGTCCATCCGGCTATCAGGAACAAGAATTTCGCCTGAGGGGTTGGTGTGTTCCCTTTGGAATTCCATTGGATACTCCTTGTACGACAGGGCCGGATTAGGCGGAAGGGGGCAAACGGTATGTGGGGGCCCCAAAATCAGGGATTGAACTTAACATTTCATTATCATTTAGTATTCAGCTAATAACTCATTTCAGAGTCGGAATTCCGAAAAGTGTTGTATGGCGGACTTCTAGTGCTGATTCTTCTCTACAACTTTTCTACATTTCTACATTTCTCTATGTCTAATATTCACGGCGGGAAACGCTAGTATCATTTTTTTTTGTGAAGGTTCACTGGCGGGACTCTGAATAGAGTAGAAACCTCTGCACCAGGCCTTCGATGATACCGTTGCATAATTCCGTTCGAAGCAGTTTGCCAGCCGTACACGGAACATGTCGTCCAAGAAGACGCTGTTGCAACTGAATCAGAGGGAATTACGTTCATAGATAGTCAGAGAGGTCTCATGCTAACTAACATCGTAATCGTTTAAAGTCATTTTTGTCATTTTCTTGTCAAAGTCACATTATTCAGCCAGTTTTTATGCTATTTAGACGTCTATTGTCATTGTACGCGTTCAAAATCAACCGAAGCAGTTTATTCGACTCACATGGAACATGCTGCCCAATGCTTCATCGTAGAAACTGAAACGGAAGTTTTTTTTTAACAAATATAAGAAAGTGTTCAACTCCCGATTTATAAAAAATTACAAGCTAATAACTTTTGAAGCAGTTTTACGGCCGTACAAGGATCATGTCGTCCATTAAGACACTGTTGAACTGGCTCAAAAGACATTATATTTACAACTTTAATAGATATTCTCTCCCATTATCTCATTCTTAATTATATAGATTGATGTGTACGATGTCATTTTTGTCTTTATGGTCAGAAGGTATGAAGTATGGGTTCCTCGAGTTACTTTGTTTACCTAAGTTATTGATTCTTCATTGTTTTCGTTCTGAGCCAATACTATCAAACACAATGTAAGTTATGTCTTGTAAAAACTGGAAACTGTTCGTGCATTTGGTCTATTTTATTGTTATTCCTTTGTCAAGGTAGTCTAAGACTATTATTATGTGCTAAGAAGTAGCTTAATCGTTTCTAAACTGTCAATATCTATAATGTACTATTGATCAGCTATGAGTCAGCTATAGGATTCACTTTTCGGTGGCAAAGTAAAGCTTCATCACGCCTATTCCCTACTATTAGTAAAAATTATCGAGAATGAAGCCGTCATAAGATTCTTCATATACCATCATTCTAATGTGTGGTATTTTTTATTATGGCTCTTCGAAGTGAGACATAACAAAATAAGACTGGCACCACGTTCCTAGTTTTGAAAAAACTTCTACTCAGTGAATCCAGTAGTCATTTCCCTACGAATGTCCTGAATACATTGTGTATCAATAAATGCCTAGCTAGCTAAGTATAAGCGTGGCTACGACTCATCGTCACAGGGAACGCATCAGAAAAGTATTGCCGAAAAGAAGAGAACTCACATCATTATCACTGATGAAAAAGGCCTCTGCCTGACTGCATTACCATTCAAGGCTCTAAGACACGATGTCCGTTGGATTACATGCAAATGCCGTAAATTAGTGCGTCAATGCCAGATATGTAACGCGGCACCAAACAAAAATAGTCAACATGTGATACCACCACGACAGGATATGTCTTTGGTTGCCATCTCAGTGCTAATGGCGTAAGCCGACCCACCGCGGCAAGGTAACATATCCGAGGGGAAGGAGGAAACGCTAGTATCATTTTATATACTAAATGATAATAACACTTATTATCATTTAGTATATTGAGTGTTCCTAGCGTTTCACGCTGTTAATATTTGACATAGAGCAATGAACCCTTAGACAAAGTTGTAGAGGGGAATCAGCGCTAGAAGTCCGCCATACAACACTTTTCGGAATTCCGCCTCTGAAATGAGTTATTGGCTGAATACTAAATGATAATGAAATGATAAGTTCAATCTCTGCCCAAAATGTAAAAAAGGGTGGGTTTTGGTACATAAGATTTGTGGGGGCCCGGGGCCACGGCCCCCCATAAATCCGGCCCTGTGGTACAATAATAGACAACAGAAGTGGTCGGCTAGGGCGTCGGTCACGATTGCCGGGTCCCGCTGAATGCTTCCGTTTACGGATGATGTGATGCCTTTAGCGCGTCTCTTACCTAAGAAGCTGTTCACGTGCCTCCACAGCTCGGTAGTCGATTGCTCGCTTGATATTCCATCAAGAAATTCGGTCAAGGATTTTTCCTTTGCTTCACGGATGGTTTGCCGGCACTCATTCCTGGCCGTTTGGTACTCCGTCTGAATGTTGGCCAGGGCGGGGTTGTCCGGGGTTAGTCTTTCCTTGGCTTTCTGAAGTGCACGAAGTGCTTTCCTCCTACTACCTTTTTGGTCTCCTCGTTCCACCAGTGGACTGATTTGCGGCCGGGGTTTGTACTGGTCTTTGGGATGGTTTTGGTGGCAGCTCGGAGGATGGCCTCCGAGAGTTCGATGGCCGTTGGTGTTTGTACTTCCTGCAGCTCGCGTTCCATCTCCTGTTGGAACCTGCTCCAGTCTGCTCGTTCGTAAAGCCAGCGCGGTCGTCGGGAAATCTCGGTGGGTGTGCTGTCAAGCTCCACGAGGATGGGTGCATGTTCGCTGCCCCTGATCAGGATGGGTGATGTTGTTTGAGCTGCTATACCAGGAGTGGCGGTAGACGTTCACATCACCAAGTAGGACCACCGGGGATGGTAGCCTCTCGAAAATACTTACCAGCTTACTTTCGAGGTCCTTAATCTTTCGGCTGGGTATGTACATGGAGGCGATGGTTACCGGGAGTGGCCACTCCAGTCTTACTACCACCAAAGCGACTGGTTCCGAATTCGAAACTTGCAGCTCCAAATCGTACAAGTTATTGAAATAACCTTTGACGTTCCACTGCAATACTAATGTGGTGAATCGAGGGCTAGTTTGGCGTTGAGGGTCTAGGACCCGCAATCGGCAGAGATGGGGGAGACGACGGGGCAAAATGGTGGTCGAAGGAGGTGTGCTACCCCCAGAGCTCTTCCGGAGGCAAGTCCCTCGCCGCTGCTGGTGTCTAGGCAGGATGATGGCGTTGGGGCCAAATCTCCGCCTGTGAAGCTTGTCGTAGAGTTCGGATGACGACGCTTCCGGTCCCAGTGGTGGGCAGGGATGACGTCCGAGCGTCGGGGGTTGTCCGCCAGTTCCGGGAGGGGTGTAACGTCCGCACTGACGGGGCCCGGCTACTCGGACTTCCGTCTGCGGCTTGAAAATCACTCTCTTGTACGTGGGACCGGGAGATGTTGGGAGGGTTGGTGCGTGGAGTGTTTAGGTTCATGATCTGAGCAACTTGTACTTGTACTCTTATGTGAGGCTCAGTTTGCACATTTCTATTGCTGGGATCGTTGGTAGGGTAGGGATTGAAGAGGATAGTGAGGCGGTCTTGTTTTGGCAGTAGAAATCTGATGGCGAAACTGAGCCTGTAGATCACTTACTTGGTTACCTTTGGGATTGCACCACGTCTCGTCTTGGGTCTGGTTGTAGCATCGCCCGGTCTCGCTTGAGAGTTTGCTTCACTGGAGGTGGTTGCATTGAATCAGAGTCGTCGGTGAAGAAGCTGTTGTATGTATCCTGACGTTGCGCTTGCAATTTGCTGGCCTTGCTCTTGTTTTTTTCCTGCTCCACATTTGTAACTCCGTCCCTTACTTTATCCACCTTGCTTATTTCCGTGTACTTCTGTGCCATACTCTTGCTAGATCCTTCTTTCACGAGGGTTTGCAGCTTCCTTTACCGCTTGGGACTCCTGGAGTTTCGCCACTTTTTGGGTAACAGCCCTAGTAACATTTTGGTTTTATACTGGCTTTATATCACTCTTGAAGAGTAAATTATGGTCTTCAAGAGCGTTATAAAACTTAAAATGTTACTTGGGAGTGGCAACCTTATTCACTAGGTCCCCTCGATGGTACCGTTTTTTGGGTTGTCTCGATACGATTCCCGACTCCGGTTTGCTTTGCCGCTTGAAGTTGACCAATCTTCTTTTTTAGGTCCGCGATTTCCTGGTCCTTGCTTGAAGCCAGAGGCGCGGCCACCTTCCGAGACGTGGGTAGAACAAAAAATTCAAATAAGAAAAATGATAAAGTTCGCGTGTGTCACATGTCGAAAATACATTTTCTAGGTCAAAATAATATTTTGTTACGTTGAAACTACCCTAAACTTATTCAATATGGTTGAAATATTATTTTAGACTGTCGCTAGCTAGTAACTAGCGAAGCTGTGCAAGTTTTAGCTATTACTGGGTTATCAAATCTATAAAATACTTTTAGGAAATTTCACGGACTTTCCGGAGATCCTCTTGGATTACAGGAGATTTTTCAAACATCCTCAGATAAGTTATAAAACTCTCTAAGGCTATTCAGGCAACATTACATTTCCAGAGTTTATAGAGCATTTACAAGAAATAAGATCTTCGAGCATCTTAACAAACTTCTAGAAGTGGTTCTGGATTTCTGTAAATTTTGTAAAATATTTAATCATTAAGGAATTATTACTAACTTCTAGGAATTTGTATCTTCAAAAACATTACTACGATCTACCAGGAAAGAACGATCAATAATCTTTCAGGGTGTTCAGTACTATTTAAAGGAGTCATTACATTTTCAGAAATCTCGAGAATTATGTTACTCCGAATTTTAAACTTCTAACTTCTAAGACTTCATGAAAACGTAGGTATATTTGTGATTCCTACAGATTTCAATCAACTATTTGAAGTTTCCAGAGCTGTTTTTCCTCATAGACTTGCTACAACACATCCGGGTGTGCTACAAAGTGACCAGGCTACACTACCAGCTAAGAAAGACCCGGGGAAGCGTGAGTATTGGAGCTTGTGAGTTATGACCACAGCTACCCGAGCAGACGGAAAAAGCTAAAAAATCTCAAATCTGATGACTCCTCACCATTTCGTAGCCATAGCATAGCCTTATTTAGATTTTGAGCTTTAGGAAACGAGTTCACTAGTCAAGCAACTACAGACAGGAGGTCGTGGGCTTAATCCCCATTTGAAAAACCCAACTTAATTTACCGAAAAGTAATACAGCCTTCCTCGCTTTTAGCCAAGACACCAACCTTATAAGGTTCAATCACGGGTTCAATGAACCATTTTCTTAATAACTTTTGAGCGCAACGGCTGATCATCACAAAATTCAATAGTGATCTATAAGCTCTTACCACCTTTCGAATGCAACTTGTTGCGAGAAAATCGATTAATGATTACTATATGAAAAGTTGTCTAATGTTTTACTTGGCTTTGCACACACATACACACACGAACAGACAGACATGTGCTCAGTTCGTCGAGCTGAGACGATTGGTATATAACACTATGGGTCTCTGAAGAGTGAAATGATAGCCTTTCGGTACAACTATGTTGTACGAGAAAGTCAAAAATGTGGCATAGACTAAACATAACTTTTCTTAGTGAATAATCGATCTCTATCCTACCGTATTAACGAAATAAAGAAATTTTATATCGTGGGGATGCACAGGTACTGCCGGTCTTTAGTAGCAACAATACGACACTAGACACTATACTATTCCTCTCCTTTCCCAACTGACTGGCTTGCTCTATATTTGAGCGATGCTGAAAAGTTTCCTTCCAGAATATGGTAGATCTCAACTTTTATTCACTTGGATCGTAGTGCAATTTACAAGTTCTGATCAGTCCCGGAGCAGATTGACAAGTACAATCATCTAGGATGAATTAAGCTAAGCTATATCATTGTTTAGATATTCAACTTATGGTTAATTTACCTACCGCTCTGGAAAATCTTATAAAAT
Organism: Armigeres subalbatus; assembly: GCF_024139115.2. Lineage (NCBI taxonomy): Eukaryota > Metazoa > Arthropoda > Insecta > Diptera > Culicidae > Armigeres > Armigeres subalbatus. The sequence continues at coordinate 51,377,559 of NC_085141.1, read as the reverse complement.
TTAATAAATTTATTTAGCCTCCTCCCTTGCAGAAATTTTTCAACAATTTTATAGAAAAGCAGAAACTATTAAAAACTTCTTGGAAAATCTCAATACATCATTGAGAATTTTTGCTCAGACTCTCAGGAGCCTTTTGGAAAAGATTTTTCCTTTACAATAACGGTCGTGCGGAAACCTAGAAACTTTCAAATCTCTGATTGCCTTTGAATGATATTTTTTGATCTAGAACAGTATTGATAATTATAATATTAGATCCCTTAGATATTCATATGGTATGTTCTTACCAAAATCATTGGTAGGACAATGCTTCGACTGTCGTTCGACTGACCTCGTTTCGGGCTTGGGGGTACGAGATGCCTCAGTTGAATGTGATTAGCAAACCTCCACTTCCTTCAGGTAGAAAGGGCACTTCCGACTTGATGTGGGATGGTCGTTGATTCTGCAGAGTCTGCACGCTTGCTAGTCTGTGCAGCGCTGGCGAGGTGCTGTGGCGTTGTCGTCCGTGTTCATGGCGTCTTCCACCGGGTGGTGCTTCCCGCAGTTGCCGCAGACTTGCTCGGCGCTTGGGCATCGCTTCCCTGTGTGGCCGAAGCTCCAACAGCGGAAGCATCGCATCGGGTTGGGGTAATAATGCCGGGTTGGGCATCTGGACCATCTAAAATTGACGTCAACATTGAAGTCAGGGACCACCGTAACTGAAGATAAGACGAAGGTAAGACGAAGGATCGCCAGAGTGTTGATAAGTTTACCTTCTGGTGTTCGTTTCTTGATGCGGAAAAGTTTCTTCACGCTCTGGTCTTGTAATTCTACTAGCAGATAGTCGTCAGGCAAATCAACAGCGTCTGAGCACGAGACCACACACTTTGAAACGTTCAAGTGCGGGTGCACGATGACGGAGACCGTCGTACCGTCATTCAGTTTGTTCATATTGATAAGCTTCCCAAACTGCGGGCTATTGCGTACTTTGAGTGCGTACGAAGCACCGAGGTTTTCTTTATTCGGTCCGTCGATGGTACCACCGAGGAAGGCGTCAACGGAACGTCGGATCAGGAACGGATTACTTGGTAGAGACTTGTCGATGCCTTGTAGTCGCAGGGTCTGTAGAGGTCCGGACGTACCTTCTGGGTCCATGAATGTAGGTAACCTGCGACCCGTATAAACGGCGTCTCAGCGATTCGGGATATAGCCACTATCGGCCACCCCTAGGTTCGAGGCCATTTCCATATTCCCACCGCCAACCGGAACGGGGGGAAATTGACGTTTGATTTGCAAAAAGATGCTTTCGGGATTGGTCCGGGGAAACTATAAAAAAATGGCAGTCAAAATTCATTGCTACGAAATGGCTCATCTCACTCCTTTCCCACGTGTCACTGATTGGTCGCACTGGCGACCATGCGTTTCCACCATGGGGAAGGACCACAATTCAATTCCTCCTCTCTGCGAGGGGAAGAACCGCCTAAATGGCCGAAAGGAAATGAGTCCGTATCTCCGGATCGGCTACCGGTTCGTAACAAGTCCTGACCGTATTTTATCTACCAAAATCCAAATAATAGCACGCTTTCTTCTTACTCTTCTTATTGGCATTACATCCACCACATTGGGACATTGCCGCCTCGCTGTTTGGAGTTCATTCAGCATTTCCACAGTCATTAACCGCGAGCTTTCTAAGTCAAATTAAATTTTTTTGCATTCGTATATCATGAGGCTAAAACGATGATACTTTTATGCCCAGGGAAGTCAAGACAATTTCCAACCCGAAAATTGCCTAGACCGGCACCGGGAATCGAACCCATCCACCCTTAGCATGGTCTTGCTTTAAAGCCGCGCATTTTTTTTTATTGCCTTTATTAATGAGGTTTTCGGCCCTTGACCGGTTCACCTCATTCCGCGCATATTACCGCTAGGCTGAACTAGGCTAGGCTCACCGAAAATATCCAAATGTCTAATTTCAGTTGAATTCTTATTCAATTTTTTTTTTCCAAATTACAGAATTAGTTTTTATTAATTTTTATGGCCCTCATAAAAATATACAAATTTTAGTTTCGAGCTAATATAATTTCTGCATAATATCTAATTATGGCATTCAGCGTGATTCTCCCCTTTCTTAAAATATATTACTCTATTCGATTCTAAAGTGTTTTCGAAGTTTTTATATTTTTTATTATATAGTTTTATTTTGAAAATTTGTTAAGATGTTTAACTTCTTAGGAACAATACATATACAGTAGATCTGTTCAAATTTCAAAAAGTTTCTTAAAGTCGACCGGTCAACTGATATTCACAATTCTAATGCAAAGATAGACTTCTGGTGAAAATTTCAGCTCAATTGGTTAAAATTGGTGTGCTTCAAATCGATTTAGCGTTTACGGCATAATTTTGCCTCTAAATAAATCGTAACTCTAAGTAGGATGAACGATTCATTGCAACAACAACTAAATGAAAGCCATACATATCCTCGAAAACTTTGTAGAACATTGTTTTGTAATCGGAACAGATCTTCTATGTGTTTCATTACAGATTTCGTCCTTTAAGATACCCAAAATCAACATTTTTCGTTGATGAAAGGCCTATGAAATCTACATACTGTTAATTTTTCTGGATCGAATTTGTCGGAAAGTTGTAGCTACACATTCATTTTAGTATAGTAAAATATTAAATCTTGAGCGAGTATCAAATAGAAAATTGTAGAAAACTTAGAAGTGGTTTGACATTTTAATTTGCGTAATTGATTACCTTATTACAAAGACTTACGCTGGCAAGCATTTTCATCGAACAAGTTATCATTGCTTTTCAATGATCGTCATCAAATATTTTTGGTTGGGACCTGAGATGTTGAGACAAAGTAATCATTGGTGGCTTGGTAGAATGTCATTCAACCAAGTCATGCTGCAACGGCGATCGGCTGATAATCACAGTTTCATTAATCGAATTGCACAGAAATTGAACAAAAATTTATTATACAGTCGACTCTCTATATCTCGATGTTCTCTATCAGGATTTTCTCTCCCTTTGTCGT